>NC_081411.1:720676739-720976739 GCF_030272615.1 Cryptomeria japonica | reverse complement strand
GTGACTTAAGAGAGTGCCAGAATCAGGAATTTTCCTCTTGCTGGAGGATCAACAAGACCTTAAGTTGGGGAGCATGATGAGTTGAGACATTAGCATATTTTTTATCCCCAAAACTCTTAATCTTTCCTCCTTTTTTGATTTACATGATAGTAATGATGTATTAAAAGTTGACTATATGTATTTTAGATGTTAGCCTGAACCTATTAAAACATGTTTTGTCTTTGCTAGTTTATTCCTGTAGCCATGTTATTCATTCCTCTTGCCATCCAGATTGTCTTAGGCAATATCATGTGTGAAATTAATAGATGTTTTGATTAATTAAAATAGATGTGTATGTTCTTCTTTTGAATTACATGAATAAAATGATGTTGCTGAGAAGGCTCTCCTATCACGCCAATTGCAGAAAGAGATATTCAAGGAGGTGATTGACAGATTGAATCAACTGAAATGTTGATGAGCGTAAGGAATGACAGAGGAAAATTAGGCATGCAATACTTACTGATGTCTTACTCAATTGGGCATTAGTGTTGTATATATCGCCACCATATGTTATGACTGTGATTTGGTTTAGATCCACATTATAAGTGACTTAACTCTGATTGTTTCTTTTCTTGAATAATTATCTACCTCTTCTCATCAGCATGATTTGTTTTGTAAGAAGTATTTGTTTCTTTTAAACAAACATAACATCTCACATTCGTTCTGCAATTTTCAGAGTTATGACCAACTCTGTTGCATTTTGAACATTGACCGGTGGGTGTGTTGATCTTCTAATAATTTCTAGATCTATATTGATTTTCTCGATGACCATACTTGTTACAGTTAAAGCATTTGCCACTGAATTTATAAGTAGTAGGTTGTCTAACCGGTTTGCTATGATCCTGTGTGCTTGCAGTACCGGAGCTTTCACCAACTTCAAAACCAATTCCACAAGTGTCACCTTTAGGTTTTTGATTCTTCAACAAGTTACCAAGTTCTTTTGAGCTTTTCTTGAATTTCTCTTTATGTTGATTTGCAGTATCTAGTTCTCTTTCTAAGACTTCTTTCTACCTCATGAGTTCATTGGAGTCATTCTGAGTGTGCATCAGATCTGTTTTCAACAAGTCATTTTCATAACCGAGTCTTGTGTTTTCATTTGCAGCATCACTTAGTCTTCTAGTCAAATCTTCTTCATTCTTCTTTCTATCTTCAATTTCTTTACAAAATCTCATAGTCATATCCTGCATCTCATTCTTTGTTGTTATGTTCTCTTGTTTCAGCTTGTTTATCATATCATTAAGAGTTTCTTTTTCATCATTCTCATTTTGTATCTTTTCACAAAGTTCTCTTCTCTTGTTTCTTGAAATAGTAATATTTTCTTGAAGTGCTTGAATAATATCCCGAGCAGCCTTTCGATCATCTTCAAGTTTGATATTTTTAAATTTTTCTGCATCATAGTCTGAGAGAGCTCCTTCAAGTTGCTTCATCAAGTTTTCCATCTCTACCACTGTCAAGATCTTCCTCAAACTATTAGGCTTCTGAAAATAGAGGACCAAGCTCTAATACCAATTGTTAGGATTCCCACAGATACTGAGAGGGGGGGTGAATTAGTATCTAACCAGTATGAGCAATTTTTTAACTTAAAACATGCAAAACAGATTAATATTGTGTATTGGTAAACAAAAAGTAATGCAATAAACAAAGATAATAACAACCACATGAAAAACACACCATAACACAAGGATTTAACGAGGAAACTCTGTGTGGGAAAAACCTCGGTGGGATTTGTGACCCACAATATTCACTTACTGGCCAATTAGAGAATATTACTGCTATAAGAGGGGCCTGCACATGCAGGAAGGCCAATTGCCTAGAGCTCACTACTCAAATACAAAATAGGAAGTCTCACTGACTTACAAAAGGGATTATATAAATCCAGTGTCTTGTACTACTTCAAAGTAGCATCTATAATGCCTGATCCAATACCGGTTTCTACTCTTCTTCTTACATAAGCCCTTAACCTATAGTTCGCATAATAGTTCTGCCTTATTTCGCCTAGTTACATTCCTCTTACTTACTTAATTGTTCTACAATGATCTCTCTTATATAAGAGTAATTTTACAAATTGCCAAGTTGGCTTAATATGATTTTACAAATAATAAACAAAATATATTACAACAAAAATCCAGTTGGCCTTTGTGCCGGTATGCTTTCTTTCACTACTGGTGCCAGTGGTCTGAGTACCGATGTAGAGTCTAATCTTGCTAGTGTTAGTGGAACACCTTGCCGGTGTCATAGGATTGTAAGATTGGCATCAATGACAAAACCTTCAATCACCTACAATGTCTCATTGGAGTGTTCATATGCCAACAGGCCCTATATATAATGAAGTATATTACCTGCAATGGGAGGTATTAAAACAAACATTCAGCCCACTTCAAATTGTTTAGTCATTTATGACATGGCTGGAGGGTGAATGTTCCAAATTTTTTATACCACCTCATTCCCACAAGTACCAAAGAAACACAGAAGAATGGAAATCATTTTGTCAGCCATCATGGTCTGATAAAATTGCTGGTAGAACATTCTCTTAGGGATGTTTCAAAAATAGAATAGGGGATATTTGAAGATATACTGCAGTTTAGGGTTGAAGATGCTCCTGTTGCGAGTGAGTGAGCAGTTGAAAAGGAGGATATAGGAGAATCCTCTTCTCCTATAATTTTTGCAGGGAATAAATCTCTTATCGCCAAAGGAGCTTTAACTATTATGGAGGAAGAGATGGTTGAAACAAACATTGAGCATCCCTCCACTTCTTTTCAAAGGGAAGTGACATCTTCTATAAGAAAAGAGAAAGAATTAGAAGTAATTAATATAGATGATGAACCTATGGTTCAACCATAGGCAACTCAAGTTTCCCCTGCAGCCACTCCAAAGGTTTATGCAAGAAGGACTCAGAGTAGTACCCAAAAAATCCATCCACCAGGACAAGCAACGAAGGTTATTTTAGTGGAAGCATCGGAAAAAGAGAGCCCAGCAGAGGTTGAAATTTAGAAGGAGGATGATGTTGACAGACTTTCAAGTCTAGCATATGTGGCAGAACAACTTGAGGAATCAATTGAAGAAATCCCATGTCCTAAGGTAACAACTATTAGACCTCCATTATCTCTCACAAGTTTATCTATTGCATTAACATTATATAGGCAGTGGGAGATAGAGAGGGCTAGGTTACAAGGGATTATTGACTAGCAACAGAGGGAAATAGAAAAAAGAGATAATAAAATTGAAGAATTAGAAGTGAGAGTTCATACAATCACTAGTATGGTCCCTGATTTAATGCAATGTAGGGAACCGCCAAGAGTTTATGCTCTGCATTTGAAGGAGCGATACTTAAATTTTCAATTAAACCGCATTATCAGAGACCTTAGCCCTTCTTTAGAAACCTTTGAGGAATTTTATGATGCCTATCAGACTTTCCTAGCAGCTCTGAAAAATTCAGTGTGTGAAATTTACTTGCATAACTATGTTGTAACTTCTTATAGTGAGTGGAATCCCTTGCTATACATTGGTGATAACCACATAAAAGGCTGAATGTCATGGATTCAGAATGAGATCATTATGGGAGAACAGGCTAGAATACATAAGAATATTGAATTTGATTGTCCATTACCACTGAGGAAGGAAGCAAAAGAGCCAAGAGTTCTTTATTATGAATGGTAGAAGGTATTGGTAAGGCCAGATGGAAGGAATCAAGTGTTGCCAATGAGGGAAGAAATATTCCAAGCATATGAACATTTAATTCAGAATGAAAGTGCAGCTACACCTAGCTCAGTGTTGGAATAATTTGCCAAAGGAATTGAAACAAGGAGATCCTCATTCACTACCAAATTTTCATGTGGCTATGCAACGAGCACCTAAATATATCCAGCTAAGAAGGATGAGAAACTATAACTGGTTACCTTTGATATTTTAGCCCCCTATCCTTATGTGGCCATTGTTGGGATGTAAGGTTACGGATAAGCCCTATGAAGCCATTATAGAAGAGACCAGATGGTCTAGGATAGAAAAGATGAAGGGGTTTTATTGGAATTTAGATTTAGGAGAAACAGGTCAAGGAACTGTTAGTGACTTAAGAGAGTGCCAGAATCAGGAATTTTCCTCTTGTTGGAGGATCAACAAGACCTTAACTTTGGGGGCATGATGAGTTGAGACATTAGCATATTTTTTATCCCCAGAACTCTTAATTTTTCCTCATGTTTTGATTTACATGATAGTAATGATGTATCAAAAGTTGACTATATGTATTTTAGATGTTAGCCTGAACCTAAAAAAATAATGTTTTGTCTTTGCCAGTTTATTCTTGTAGCCATGTTATTCATTCCTCTTGCCATGCAAATTGTCTTAGGCATTATCATGTGTGAAATTAATAGATGTTTTGATTAATTAAAATAGATGTGTATGTTCGTGTATTTTCTTTCTTTTGAATTGCACGAATAAAATGATGTTGTTGAGAAGGCTCTCCTATCACGCCAATTGCAGAAAGAGATATTCAAGGAGGTGATTGAAAGATCGAATCAATGGAAATGTTGATGAGCATAAGGAATAACAGAGGAAAATTAGGCACACAATACTTACTGATGTCTTACTCAATTGGTCATTAGTGTTGTAAATATCGCCACCATATGTTATGACTATGGTTTGGTTTAGATCCACATTATAAGTGACTTAACTTCGACTGTTTCTTTTCTTGAATAATTATCTACCTCTTCTCATCGGGGTGATTTGTTTTGTAGGAAGTAGTTGTTTCTTTTAAATAAAGGTCTTTATCTCTTTTTGTATGTTATAAAGAAAAGAGAAGAAACAAAGCAGAGGATTTCTAGAAATAGTGTTTTGAGTTTCTTTTGATTTTGAATAATGTAATGACTTTTGATGAACCATGAATAAAGATATGTTATTATGAGCAATTAGAATTGTGTTGGAAGCCTAAGAAGCACTCATCCAAGGGGGCCCACTTGGTGAGTGTTCTTATGCCTTTGTTAAAATTAGTTTTCTTCTTTAGTTGCAGTAGGCGTTCTTGCATTGACTGTTCCTGTAGCCATTGGAAACAGATCCATTGACTGTTCCTATAGCCAAACCAAAACAGAGTAATTCTTATTTGGCAGCACTGAACTTAGCTACTATTTCTTGAATGAATTTATGTTAATGCAAAAATTTTCCTATAGCCTTTCAATAGTTTTAATTCTTGCTTATCTTTCCCGCATATATGTTAGTTGTCGCAATAATGCAGGGTAGCTATCGCAGGAACTTAGTGCATATATAGTGCAAACCCATTTTAAGTATTGCATCCTTGGGTTGACAATCAAATGAACACCAGCTATGAAAATAGTAACTTCACAAAGTGAATGTACAAACTTCAGGTTGAGACTTCAAATAGAGTTATTATTCTTATTGTTGGGTTGAACACCACCAACCATAGATTTATACAAGGTCTGATTCACTTTCTGAGATTCATCATTTTTAGAGAGTTTGCATCCTGTCACCATAGAAGTTCCAATAGGTTTAGAATTAGCTAGCCCAAACTTATTCAATAGTTCCTTCACATCCTTGGATTTAGAAATGAAAATACCTTTACCAGTTTGAGTAATTTGTAATCCTAAAAAGAATTTCATTTCACCAATCATAGACATCTCAAATTCCTTTTTCATATCATCAATAAACTTTATACTCAAATATTCATCTCCTCTAAAAGTAATATCATCCATAAAAACTTCAACAATCAAAATTTTATCATTCTCAACCTTAAAGTATAACTTACTGTCAGCAGTACCTTTACAAAATCTCAACTTCATCAAATAC
Source organism: Cryptomeria japonica (assembly GCF_030272615.1). Taxonomy (NCBI): domain Eukaryota; kingdom Viridiplantae; phylum Streptophyta; class Pinopsida; order Cupressales; family Cupressaceae; genus Cryptomeria; species Cryptomeria japonica. The sequence continues at coordinate 720,970,907 of NC_081411.1, read as the reverse complement.
TTATCGAATATTGCATACTAGGCTTTAGGGGCTTGCTTTAGTCCATACAATGCTTTCTTTAATATGCATACCATGTCTCCTTCATCTGATAAATAAAATCCTTCTGAATGCTCAATGTAGACTTCCTCCTCAAGATCACCATTCAAAAACACTAACTTGACACCCATCTGATAAACCTTGAAATTTTTGTAAGAAGCATATGCAAGTAGAAATCTAACAGCTTCAATCCTAGCTACAGGAGCAAAATTTTCTTCATAATAAACACCTTCTATCTGAGAGCATCCCTTGCATACCAGTCTTTCTTTATTTGTTACTACTTCACCAGCTTCATTCAGTTTATTCCAGAACACCCATTTAGTGCCAATCACATTCTTGTCTTTGGGTCTTGAAGCAAGCTTCCAAGTGTTATTCTTCTCAATTATATTCAACTCTTCCTCCATATCTTTATCCAATTCTCATCCTTACATGCTTTAGTAACATCTTTAGGTTCAATCTTAGAAATCAGGCATACCTCTTCAGTAGAAAGTCTTCTCCTATTCATTACACCCTTGTTTTTATCACCAATAATTTGATTCTTAGAATGACATAGTTTCACATACCTTGGAGTCTTTGAATTATTATAATTCTCAGGATCTGAACTTCTTCACTGATAATAGCAATATCCAGATTAATTGTCTCTACCAGATTAATTTGCTTTAGGATTTCAGCCTGTGCAGGCTTAGAATCGATATTCTAATAATCAATCTCATATCCACATGTTTTGATTTTCTTCGCAAAACATTCATCAATCTTCACATTTACACTTTCCACTATCTTCTTCAACGTCTTATTATAACACTTGTAGGCCTTGCTCTTAGTAGAATATCCCAAGAAGATTCCTTCATCACATCTTGCATCAAACTTTCCTATATCATCATCTCTTTTGATATAACATTTTCTTCTAAAAAATTTCAAATATCTAACCATAGGAAAATGACCAAACCATAGCTCATAAGGAGTCTTACCAAAATCACCTTTTATATGCACTTGGTTGAATGTGTAAACAATAGTGCTAACATCTTCCTTTCCAAAAGTTTGTGCAACATTCCCTTCAATCAACATCATTCTAGAAGCATCCAAGATTGTTTCATTCATCCTTTCAACAACTCCACTCTACCGAGGTTTTCTAGGAGTAGATAACTATCTTTTAATTCCATTCCTGTCATAGAATGTATCAAACTCACCAGATGTGAATTCTCTACATCTTTCATATCTCAGATACTTCAACTTCAACCCTGACTGAGTTTCCACTTTTTCTTTGAATATCTTTAATTTCTCCAATGCTTCTAATTTCTCTCTTAGAAAAGTCACCCACATCATTCTAGAGTAATAATCAATTAGCAACATGAAATACCTATCACCCTGCATGCTTCTCACTCTTGCAGGACCACATAAGGCAGTATGCACAAGATCTAATAGTCCATTAGATGTGTACAACTTTCTTTTAAATGTTGTTCTTGTTTTCTTTCTCAACTGACATTCTTAACATACTGGATTAGAAGGCTTCACAATCTTAGGAAAATCTCTAACAACTTGAGTAGAGACTATCCTTATCATGCAGTCAAAATTAACATGATACATCCTCTTATGCCACAACCAACTTTTATATATCTGAGTAATCAAACAACTTTTGTCACTGACATTCAAGTGAAAGATATTACCTTTAGTTTTAGTTCCTGTTGCAATCTCTATACTAGAGGAATTTAGGATCTTGCATTTACCATTCTTGAATTGCAAATCATATCCCTTGTCAACCATTTGTCCAACACTCAAAATATTATGCTTTAAACCTTCCACATATAAGACATCATCAGTATTATTCTTACCATCGAAAGATATAGAACCTCTACCACAAATCACACAATATTTATCATCACCAAATGTTACTATACCACCATCATACCTTTCCATATTAACAAATTTACTTTTATATCCACTATCAATTACCCATTCATCTTTCTCTTGAATCTTAGCAGCCAAAGATTTCTCCTCAACAATGCAGCTTGTAGGATTCACTGGTACCAAATCATCTTTCATGATAGCAATAAATACAAATTAATCTCCTCAATTTTCATTATGTGATTCCTCATCTATCACACCTTCATCAATAACATAATAGCATCTCTTCTGATTTCTATACTTCTGGTAGGGATTGTAGGATTTATCATGCTTATCATGCTTCTCATACCTATCATGCTTATTAAATCTATCATGTCTTTCATGCTTATCATACCTAGACATTCTTTCAGGACACCTAGAAGAAAAATGTCTTATCTTATTACAAGAGAAACATTTCAAGGGTAACTTTCCATCATACTTACCGGCTAATTTAAGCAATCTTCGAGCAATAAGTGCTTCAAGCTCATCGAACACTTTTTCCTTCTCTTCCATCTCTCTTATCTCTCTCTCATATCTTGAAACCCTAGAAGAACTCTCTCCTAGATCATACAGTTTCTTCCCAAATACACAGGCTTTAAAAGTAGTCTCAGATTTACCATGTGATTCTCTAAACTCGATCAACTCAAATGTAGCCAGCTTACCAACAAGCATATCTCTTGTCACAATATTCACACTCTGGATCTCATCAATAACAACAACTTTAGCTTTATAAGCAGAAGGCAAGGATCTCAACACCTTAGCAACAATCTCATCTTCCTCAAGAGTTCGACCGACACATATAATTTTCATAACAAGATCATTCACTTTAGCCATAAAGGAAATTATGTTCTCATCATCTCCCATCTTCAGTGTCTCATATTTTCCCTTCAATTTCTACAACTTAGCAACTTGTACTTGTGCATGTCCTTCATACAATACCTCTAGCTTGTTCCATATCTCATGTGCAGTCTGAAGTCCCATCACATTAGGCATCTCTAAATCGGTCAAAGCACTAAACAATAATTCCTTAGGCCTTATGTTATGTTCAACTTCCTTGATTTCATCAACAGTAACCGATCCCTTCAGAGGAACATTGTAGATATTCTTTGTAATCTTCCAATAATCTTCGCCAAGACACTTAAAATGAACTTCCATCCAGTCCTTCCATACAACATAATTATTTCCATCAAATATAGGACTCTCCTTCTTAAATGCATATGTAGTCATCCTAGATCTCCTCAAGCAGTTAAGATTCTTCTAGAGGATCTAGCTCTGATACCACTTGTTGGCAACAATAGGTAAGGAAAACTGAGAGGGGGAGGTGAATCAGTTTTCACTGGATTAAATCAATTAATTACAATCTTAGATCTAATCAACTGAAACACAAAGAAAGATAACAACATTAATAGAAACACACATAAAACCAATATTTTTGATGTGGAAAACCCGGTTAAGGGAAAAACCATGGTGGGAACCTATCCACAATAAGATGATACTCTGTGGTAGTATGTGAAAATATTACAATGGAGAATGGATATGCATTGAGTCACACTTCCTAGAGATAACTTCGCAAATTACAATGACCTACAAGGCTCCAACCCTCAGGGAAAGTTCATTACCTTACAATAATGACCGAACTAGAATCCATAATATATGAACTACATAGATAGCATCTACTAATACCTAATGATTGTTCCTGTTAACCTCATTTGTCTTCCCTTCACCAGTCTCTACTCAGTACACCACATCAAACGATGAATTCATTTGTTCCCACATACACCACTGCCTGATAATACAGACACAATATCAATAACCAAATTTCATGAATATGTCACCTATTTATATAAATCATCAACCTTGACTACAAGGTTGGCCAAACCCTTAACACCTAATTACAAATGTACATTACACAATAAATAAATCAACCACTTAACCAATACAATGACATAGATAGCATAAAATGGAGTTAAATCAAATCTACAAACAATAGTCACCACCAGAAATATCGCCAAGACCAACCATAATTATTACACCACCAAAATACCGCATAACATGAATAATATCACCGAACCAAGAAGATAATCAAGAAATCACACAATAATCAATGCAAGCCATCAAGAAAAATAGGACATTATTAGAAAACACTAACAAGCACATTAGAACCATCCACAATAGCTTCACCAACACCACTTATTCAAATCTTCATCGATCAACACACTAACACTCAAGACCACTTAACAATAGCAACTCAAATAACAAAGATAGCTACTGGAGCACCAAATCACGAACCATTTGAAATGAAGATACACATGAGAATTCCATTTACTATACCAAATCCACAACACAAGATACGATCATACCGAAGCACAATGGATCAAACACTTTTTTACTGCAACACTAAACACTGAAAACCCAGTCTCCATACCAAAATCTCAACCTCAACCAAAACATCACATAGAATCATGAATTAAATAAAGAATGACATAGAGACACTATAGATACTTCATACTAAACCACAAATCCAAATCAATTCTCAACAGTCACCAAAAATATATTCACATCAATGATAAGATATCCTAGCAGCAACAATAACCAACACACATGATGGATTTATTTTAGTTTATATGATGGTCATATGATGGATACATATAGTTTTAATTATTTTAAATAATCCTCAACACACATGTTAGGCTAGATTCATTGACAACTAATTCTTGTTTTAAAATGATAAGTTCACCATATTCAATCATGTAATGCTTCCTTAAGTGTAAATGAAGTAGATGATTGATCTATTAACTATGCTAGCTTGTACAAATGTGAAGCTTTATGTTGACATTCTAGTGTAGATGAGCAAGAAGATGAATAATCTATTTGAGTGGATTTAAATATCTATAGGATGTGGCCCATTTAAAACACAAATCCATAATGTAGATCTTTCATTAGTATTTAGCTAATAAAGTTTTTGTTTAAATAAATTTAGCAATCACACATCATTTTGGGTCACCCAATTATGAGGAATTGAAATCTGACCACTATCGAGCTAAAAATATTACCATTTAGTATGATGATCAAATAAAATATTATGAAGTACAAAATTTCCTTATTAATAGGTATAATTTCCTAGTGGATATTGTTATGATCATGCGATATGGACATAAATCATGAATCCAAGCATGATCATATAATTTTTTATAGCTGATATATAACTTATGATTAACTAATGGGAAGAAGAAATGATATAAAACTTGGTATTTGTTATCATTCCTTTAGTAGTAGCAAGCTCATACATATCCTAGAAAGGAAAAGTATTCTCATTTTCTAGCTATGCAATAATTATAATATTAGAAAAAGATGGAAGAGAACATCATAGAATATATATTTTGATAGAGGAAGGCATTACTATATTATTTTTCTATACCTTTAAGATACAAAGTATTTTCACATATGCTAGTATACAAATGATTAAATTCACAACACTAAAACCTTTTCTGAAAATTTAGTTATTCTTAGTTGTGTTTCATATATATTGATTACCATATTTTTAATATTTATGTGCTCATAGATTAGTGTTTAAGGTTATATTTTTTCTTATTACTTGAGATTTGGATTTTAAACTTTATATTGTTCTTGCATAGATGTTATGTTTGTATCCACATTTTTTTAATACCATCCTCCAATTCCTTTGCCTTGTGTGCTTTATAAAAAACATTGTCTTATTATTATTGTAACTACAAGACATGAATTTACCTAGCTAAAGACGTTGTAACTTTGAGTCAGTAAATGTTTTCTATTTATTGTTCTATAATCTTGTTACATTCTTATTGATATATTAAGTAAGAGACATCTAAATTACACTTCATCTTGTCCTTGTGCTAAGATCCATCTCTTATGTCTCTCTAGTGTGTTTCTTTCCTCCAAGCATGTTTTATTTATTGATGTCCTAGTTTGTATTCATGGTAGCCTAATTATTAGATCATCTAACCTCATTTCTTTGTATGCAATTTTTTTTCATGATTTATTAACTTGCTCTAAAAATTCATAAGATCATCTAATGGAAATTTCATATCTATGCAGTGATTGATAATGTAAATTCTTGTACTCAAGCAATTGTGATGTGTGATTGCACATAGTTTTATTTTATTTTTATAAAAAAAGATAAAGTATTGGTAAATTTTTTGTCCAATTGACTAGGACCTATAAATGAAATTACATTATGGATAGGCAGAGTAATTGAAAAGAATATGCAAACAATAGAAAAGTAGATTAGCAACTATGCATAACTAGGGTAATGAAACTTAGAAATCATGAACCAATTGATAGTCCAATTCATAGGATCCATCTCATAGGATAAAGGTGAAGTGACTAAAAAACAAGTGTAAATTATACTCAAACAAGATTAAGGGTGTCTGTGATAAACATGCAACTATAAATAAGAAAGGAAACTATACTATGAAAGATTATCTACATAGAATAAAAATGTTATAACACTAACACCCACCTATAAGTGTAGCTTAATTAGGTACAAAGAAAACTCTCATAAAATGTAGAAATGGAGAAATCCTAGTAGGAAAAATTACTCCCCAAAAAAGAGAAAAGTATAATAAAAAGGCTCCTCTAGAAAAAAAATCTCAATGCTAATGCAATGCTTATGTCTTGCCCTACTAGAAATAATCTCTAGAAGAAGCTGAAGTTGTGACACAAGAATAACAAGTAGTTAGAAAATTAAAATAGGAGAACCTTAGAAAGTAAATATTAACTTGGTGTAGAGAAGTTTTAGATGCTCCTAGAGAAGAAAATAAAAAATTGGAGGAAGCAATAGAATGGAGGAAGTGTCATCTAAATCTAAATAAATAAAATAACTATACAAGAAAAACATGAAAGAAACTAGAAAACAGTTAACTCTAATAACATACCCACCAATGAACCTACTAGATAGTGTTAATGGAGGATCTTAGAGAAGAAGTACATGTTTTGAAGTAGAAAGAGCTAAATAACTCCCTATATTGTGTGAGGCAAAACCAACCATTAAGTCACCAAGAATAAAATAAGAGAATTTATATACTCTAGATAATTCATTACCATTTCGTACAACAATAATTTCTTCAATTAGAGAGTCTTTGATAATGATTGAAGTTTCTAATGAATCCATTGTAGTTCTTGATCAAGAAAGACAATTCTAATGGGATTGAAAATTAGGGTTTCACTCATTAATAAAGTGAAATTTCACTTTTTTTCCTAGGGACTATTACATTAGGGAAAGATTAAATTTGATAGATATAAGTCTAAAAGACCAAGATTCTAATCAAAATTTGGGGGTTTTTAGATGTGCCTCTTATTTATCTTATAATTGAATTGATTTAATTAGTGATGCTGAAATTAGGTTAAATTTGTGTAAATTGAAGAAATTATGCATAAACAGTGAGCTGCAATCATCAAACAAAACCACAAACGTGGATTTGAAAAATATATGAATGTTTGAATCTGTTCCCAGAAGGTCAACCTAAATTCTTAGGATTGTGGTCTTGTCTGCCTTGGTCCTTCAAACATTTCACTGTCTAAAAGGGAACCTATTTGTCTCTGTGAATAATGTCATTCCTAAAAGTTACAACTCTATTGCTATTCCTACACACAATAGAGAAGGGGAGATGATTGGGAATATAGGTGGGTCAGTGCAAGAAGATGAGTCCACTTTTTGGCCAAAAAGTGGAAGTGTTTTCCCTGATTTTCAGATTTTGTCTCATTTGAGCTTAAATTTTGAAACACTTAGAGATTGAATCTTGGAAAAAGTCAGTAATATAAAAGATAGCTCTCTTAGTTTACTTTCCAAATATATAATTTATTTTAATACCCACATAATAAAAAATAACTTTTTAAATGGAGTTCTGAAAACTATGTTTTAAAAATGCCTGTTTCAGGACCATACCATGCATGTGTACGACCCACACTTTTTGACACAATTAAAATTATTTTCTCAAACCATTTTGGGAAATGGTTTGTAACACACTGAAGATTGATGAACATATTTTTTTGTATTTTTTTTTCTAATATTTTTTTTTAATTAATTTTTTAATGGCCGTAATTATCTTTTTGAAAATTTGACGTGTACGACCCACACAATTTGATGTAAACTTAACATTTTTTTATTTTTTATTTTTTAAATACAAAAGAATTTTGTGTGGATTGATGACATATAATTTTTTTTCCAAAATTCTTTAAAATAAAAAAGTTATAAATTAACAAAATTAGTTAATATTTCAAATTTATGGACCCGATTTAGTATAAATTAAATGAAAAATAGTTAAAATAATCAATTTTTAAATAAATTTACATATTTAGAATCTAGACAGTATAATCTGAAATGGGTTTTAATTTCGTATAAAAATTCTCTGATTAGAGGCGTGTAAACTATTTCTGAAGTTCATATTTGTGCTTTCATTCATGGAGATTTGAATTTGTAGGTCCATGTCTCAGGTGTGGCCATCCCAGGGCTATCCCGGGCCTAATCCCGAGCCAAGCGGTGGGTTGTGGAATCAACTTCCACAAAACGGGCCCCCGTTTTCAAACAAGGGCGACTTGTGAAAAAAAAAGGAAAAATGTCATTTAGAAACGGGGGCCGGCTTTTAAACAAAACGGGGGCCCGTTTTTAGAAATGGGCCCCTGTTTTTAAAAACGGGCCCCCGTTTCTAAAAAACGGGCCCCCATTTTAGAACAAAATGGGGGCCCCTTTTTTTTTGCTTCAAACCCCCGTTACCTTTCGGCTCGGGAGCCCGAAGCACAAACGTGCCCTCGTTTTTTGAAAACGGGCCCCCATTTATAAGAGCGCATTTTCCAACGCGCGGACTTCCGCAAATTTGTGACTCATTACCTTGCAATTGCCTAGGTTTTTCATAGGTCAAGCCCTGATTTTGGAATTAACCATGAAATAGAATTGAAATCTAAATGAAGTACTATAATGGAAAGTTTTTCCTTTTGAGGGAAAGGCTAACAATATATGAAACACTAATGATATACCTCTTTATGAAGTTTTGTTTGTCTTCAAATGAAATTATGGTTTCATGTAGATAGCCTTAATAAAACATATAACATGAATGTCATCTCCAATGCTTGAGTCTTTACTTTACTTCCACTCCAATTCTTGAAAGAATACTAATTTCTTGCTCACTTAATGTAATGGAGAACTTGATTTCGAATTACGAGTGCTGGATTGATTGATTGGATGCTAAAATGAGATAGTAGACCTCCTTTCATACTTACAAGTAAAAAACAATTAATTTTCCGACAACGGATGACATGGGATCTAGGTTTCCTCTCAAATCATGTTACCATTATGAGGCCCCAAAATGGACTCTTTTGGAGAGGACCACGATGCTAGGCACCTTGGTCCTAAACATCAGGTTTCGAGGATTAAGGGGAGAGAAACACAGATCATGAAAATTTGAGCTTGATACATAGTGTGAGTAGAATTAGGGCTTCAATCAAGCCTTAGGGGATGAATGCTAAGGTGAGGGCCCAGGTGAGGACAAAATTGAGTACAATATAGGATGCTACATGTAGTACCCCTACCCTAATCAATCTCTAATCTTGGTTTAATCTTGGTTAGTTTATCTTAATTTAATATTATAGTCAGATGTTTGATTTAACGCATAGTTGTTGATGTGGTTTTCATACTAGTTGTATGCTAGCTGTTTAGTGTACCTATTTCGTGGTATTAATATCGGGCTAACGCTTTCATTAAATTTTATATATGTATGCATGTATGACTCTTGGTTGGAGGAAATTTCAGGTACAATGCCGCATGAGTGCGAGGTTCGTCTTCACCTGGATTTGTAGGTTTGAGTGTACCTCTTTTATCCTTAGAGTTGGTTTAGGTGGTCGTAAGACCCTAGTTGACCTTAGTCATGCTCAAGTGAGCATCACCAGTCATCGTCGGTAATCCCTTTTTGTTTGGGTTTGTGAGTCGTATGTTTGGTTGACTTTCTCGGTTTGCGTGCTTGGTGTGTATGGTTAAATTGATTAATTGGTCCTTAGTAATTATTTTGATTAAATATGTATTTGTGCATTGGAGATTTATGGGCTAAATTAATCGGGAATTCGTTATGCGATTTTCGTTGATATTGGATTTCTCGTTTTAAATTTGGAGTAAGTTTGATTAAATGACTGATTTTGAATATTAAATGCATTTTATATATACTGTTGAAAAAGAAAGTTTTGTATTTTATCGCAATAGATTGATTGTATTCTGTTGGCCGTTGAGATTAGAAAGGTTAAATTGAATTACATGAGAAATCGATTTGGAATTGAAAAGCAAGTTAATTTGCTGTGATAGTTAGAAAGAATTAAATTTGAGTATTATTTTTAAATAAAAATTTTAATTCCAAAAATGGAATTTTGGTCAACTCTTCCATATAACCTAAAATTTGGGGAAATATTGGAGGATGGACATTTTTGGAGAATTTTTGGTTGGAAAATAATTTTGGATAAAATTGGGGGTTTTGGGGAGGAAGGAAGTTCTTCTGGATCTGGCAGGATTGGGCTCTCCTTCAGCTATTCCAGGAATGCGTATGGAGGTAGGATTTACCTTAACTGTTCTTCCTGGTTGTTTTGAAATGGTCTGTTGAATGAAATTGATTGTTGTCAAAAGCCAATCTTTTTATTGTTATCAGATTTAAATTTGGATTTGTGGGTTTTGAATCCATGTTTTTAGCTTGTGTCCTTCAAGAAATTCATGGTTGTATCATTGTGTTAATATGATTCTTTTTGTCATGCCTGGTTTTGTTAATAAAAATCAATAGATTTAATGGAGGTGTGTTATTCCTCACAGCTGTTTGGGTGTTTGAAACCCTTTTGTATTTGGGAAGAATGTATATCATAAAAAATATGACACCAAACACAGTTCGTTTAAACCGAACTTTTATTAAATCGAAATTGTTATCAATTTTGTGGTGGGCGTCTGTGTTAGTTTCGGACTGTGCGTTTTTAAAAAAAAATAAAATAAAATATATTTCGAACCGAGCTGTGCGTTTGTTGTTTTAACTGTTGGTTGGGGTTTGGAGGGCGGGGAGCGGAGCTCCACCCGCTCCTCCTCCCCTCCCCCCCGCACGCTCCCCTTACTCCTCCCCCGTTCCCTTGTGTCTTGCTCGCAGACCGCTTGTGGCCGCGGCACTGCGGTGACCGTAGGGGCCGCAGTGGCCGCAAGGCGCCGCGGAGCCTGCGGACACCGCAGTGGCGCCGCCCGCATGGGTCTTCCCTGCGGTTAAGGTGTTCGACGGCGCTGCGGCTAGGGCACGGCCCGCCTTCGCCGCCCCTTTTCTTTTAAATACGTTTTGTTTTAAGTAGTTTTTAAAATTGTTTTTTTTTTATGTATTTTTTTTTTATTATTCAAAAAAAATGCATATGATATTTAATATCATTTTCATGTAAATCATTTTATTGTTAAGTGGAAATTAGTTTCTTAATTATGATTAGGGTGGCAATATCATGATAAATGTTAAATTGGTGTTGATTAATTTTATAATGGAGTTTATAGGTTAATCATTATTCAACTTCATTTCATGACTTATGCCTCCTTCTAATTAAGTTCTAAAACTGTGAATTTTCGCAATTGAATATTATTGATTATATTCTAATTGATCTTGGATTAATAAATTTAGATCTTACCGTCTAGCTGATTAGAGCATTTGGCTAATTGAGGTAGTATTGTTTAAAAACAAAATAGAATATTATGCTATTGGAAAATCGTTGAAATACGATGTAATTACTAATTGATGATGTGAATTACTATCTTAGGACATATCATTTGAGTATTCGAGAAGTAAGTGAGAGATTTTACCATTGATCGTTAGAAATTGAAACGATGTGCTTTTGGAAATGATTATCTCCTTTTAGACTCTCTTTTTATAATTATATTTCTGTGATCCGTATAATGCATCTGGGCATGAAAATATGAAACTGTAGAGGTTGGTTTGAACCAATATGTCAATGATGTTCTGTTGGAGATTAAATATCTTATTTAAATTGAATAATGGTTGTCTGAATTTTATTAATATGAAATTGGTTTAAGAACTCATTATGGCTTTATATGTCTGTTCGATGCTTTGAACCTTAGAGAGTTAGAAAACCAAGAACAACTTATCCCTTGATGAGGTAGATAACTGTTATCTGATATAGATCTTGTAGAAAACTTGATTGTCTTTTAATGATTAGATCAATTCGGAAAGATTGTATCTGTTGAATATTCCTATGCGAGTTTAATTTCTGTATTCACTTTTGATTATGAAATGGCATGTTTTGCTTTGTTTAGTAGGACCCTGTCGTATGGATTGACTTGGGGTACCTGTTTCAGTCCTCAATTCCAAGTCGACTGTGGTATTGTGGTAGTGTCGTATTTGGTCATATCTTCTATGTGTGAGTCGAGTGATGATTCGTGGTTGACCTTAGTTTGTCAGGTCTCTAGTTAGAGTACCGTCAGTAAGTGTTCATCTTTGAGTCGTGTTTGACCAAATGGTTGTCCTCTTCTTCTTGAACTCCGTTCGTCAGACCATGCCTATCCCTTGGTTTTTGAGTTCGTCTGAGTTTGGTCTAGTGTTGTATGGGAAAGTGGCTTTCGATTTGGGGGCCGCGCCCAAAGTGGCTGCTGGGTAACCCATCTAAAGTGAGTCTAATAAGTGATAACCTATTAGTAGATTAGAATGTAATCTCTAAGTAAGATAAATGTGCCTCACACATGGGACGAGTGCTAACATAGACTCGACATGCTGTGAGAAGGCCTGAAATGGCAAACTACCATTCTTGTCTTCATGAGAGGATGTGTGGGTCCACATGAGGCTTGGATGGGCCGGAAGCTCGGATTAGGTTGCCAGGGTAACCCAGTGTATGGGACCAGGACCTATGAAGACTTGCCATGGTAACCATACCAGGTTGTGTGATGACACTTGTCCCTACGTTCGCTAGTGTGTTGTCATTTTGTCCTGTTAAGAGTACCTTTGTGGGTCGTCCTTTTTGTCTCTGCCCTCATGAGTATCGGTTTCATAATAGACCTTGGGTGGTGATGGCTCATTCTTGTGGATGCTCTCATGGACCTTTGTTTTAGCTTTGATTATGTTCAGCTGGATCCTGTTCTTTTCAGGGATCGTTTATGTATTAATTGACCGATGCGGTCGCTTGTATATTGTTTATCTTTCGCCTTGATGGCTGGATTGTAATGGTGTAACCTCTTGTATTCTTAACTTCATTAATTATCAGAGGGGTCTTGCAGTTGAGCAGACCCGGAGATGTAGCCCTTTAGGGGTGAACTCAGAGATCATTATGGTGTTATGTGATGTATTCTCTTATGTTTCCTTTATTCAGCTTTATCATGTATGATTAGCTTATGTTAGAATGGTTAAGTGGATAAATGGAATTAACTTTAAATGTTTATATGCGGTTCCTTCTTGAATTCCATGTTGATCGAATGCGTAAGTGGTTTAGATGAGATTTATCATAGATGCTAGTATGCAATCATCTTCTGAAATGCAATAAGTTGGAATATGAAAGAATGTATCTTGGAGTAATGGAATTTATTCAGTTGTTGTTAAGGAATTTAAATATGCTTGAAAAGAATCTCATATGTTTTTGATGAAATTCTAGTGTGTTAGAATGTTAGATGTATGGCTTGTAATTTTAAATGAAAAGCTTGAATGAAGATTATGAATAGATCTTAATGGATGAATCCTTGCTTGTGATTTATAATTCCATCTTTTGAAAAAAATTTATCCTGATTAAGAATTATCTCGTGATTAAGATAATCAGCTTATTGGATTAATTGTGTGAGTTAAGTGAATTGTGAAATTTAAGTAATCTCGTTGAGAAACTCTTTAGGTGTTAGTTGTTGTCTTCCGCTTTGAAATCTGAATCTTTGATATCTTGTTGTATCTTAATGTGGTGTAACTTTTTAAAAAAAAAATTATTGCACTCTATTCTTGTGTTATGGCTTAATCCCTTCGGGGTTTCCTGGCGGGGCATTACACTACACCAATAAACTAATAGAAGATTCTTAATCAAGTCAAGAGTGTACAAGACATTTTTTAAATAATTGGCTATAATTTCAACTACTTCCTATCCAAATCAAATTAAATAGAAACCATCTACCAAGATATTGATGAAGTTGGAAGGATAGAGAGAGTTAAAAACATCTATGTATGAATTCATGCAATCAAAGACAACATATTACATAGATCTCACTAATCTTTATTTGTAGCTAATCATGATTCAATGGAAGAATTAAAAAGTGTTTGAAAATATAGAAATAAGCCCTCTTAAATTGGCACTTTATAAATTTTAGTTCATGAACTACTTATAATCCCCCTTCAATTTGGTAATTTACCATTAAATGTATCAAAAAATATTATCTAATTTATATTTTTACAAAAACATGCCTAAATGAGAGGAATAAACAATTACATGCAAAGCATTAGCTTTAGAAAAAAAGGAAACATGAGTTAACACTATACTCTCATACATGCAAAGGAAAGGATCTAAATTCCAATGGAATTGACTCACTAGAGAAGAAAATCTACTAGCCATAACTATCTACAAAAGAATAAGTCAAACTAGCAAAAAATACTATAATAGAATAGGTTACCAAAATCAAATTTTGAAATATCTTGGTTGCCCATACAAGGCTATCCAAACTAGGAGGATCTTATGGAAATATACCTATTTAATATCTAGAGTTATTAATGGTCTATGAAAGATAATTCTCAACCAATTGAGTGCTTTTGTGAGAGGGATTTCCCATTGAATGAAAGAGTGACGACTTTGATTTGATGCGATGTAGCTAAAAATTCTCATATATGGCAAAAATAGTAGTATAAAACCACCAAGATCACTACAAATCATAGATTCAAATAAAATTTCACAATAGAGAAAATTATGACTTACGAAAAACTCATAACTTGATGCAGGGGCATCTTAGAGAACCTGATTGCATGCTACCACATCAGGAAAATTTATTTTCTGAATTCTATTTGGGACAACATGACAAGTCAACTACAAGATACCAAGGTTGCAAAAGCTAGGTACTTATTATCTATAAGTTCTACCAAAAAAATTCCTTGTCAAGCAGTCTAGAATTAGACCTATAATAGATAATGTGCAAAATTATTCCATACCTTGTATAACCTTCATGACACATCACATTGTAGATATAGGGGAAGATGTCCCTCAAATGGAATTTCAACCATCAACATTGAGTTTTGAGGTTTTTTCATCTGCCTTTAGTTAACCTATATGTTTCACTAGAAATCAGACTTAGGAACTGGTTGAGGCTAACACCGACCACTCCTTTTTGGAGCTAGTATGTAATTAACTTCTAGGTTCATTAAAAGGTAGTTTCTAATAGTTAGGGAAGGAGGAGTTAGATAATTAGTCTCTACATGTGGGTCCAATAGGCACTAATGTAATATATGATTGGGAAGTCCAACAGACATGTATGAACTCTATTATAATCAGTAAAATTGCATGCTTCTTTTTGTTGTCAAGAATTGCATTAAATTTTGTTGCAAGTCTCAATATTCCAATTTGGACCCTCCATCCTTGAGTGCATCAAGTGGTATTCAAGTGAGATTTCAATCCTTTGTGGTGTTTGTTGTAGAAGACCTAGTTTAGATAGATCATCAACCTTAGGTAGACTACTCAAGTGTTTTCAACTAAGTGCCGAATCAAGGTAGTTACAACCCTGAGTTAGATTATTGACTTGAGGTAGTCACACCTAATTCAAAGGAGAGATGCGACTGAAGAGAATTCCTATTCTCAGACTCTTCATCTGTCACACCTTCATCAACAACATAATAACATTTCTTCTGATATTTATAATTACAGTTAGGCTTATAAGGATTATCATACTCATCATGCTTCTCATATGTATCATGCTTTTCAAATTTATCATTCTTATCATACCTTTACATTCTTTCAGGACACCTAGAAGAAAAATGTCCTATCTTATTAGAAGAGAAACACTTCAAAGGTAACTTGCCATCATACTTACCGGCTCTTTTAAACAATCTCCAAGCAATAAGTGCTTCAAGCTCATCCCACTATATTTCCTATTCTCCCATCTCTTTCATTTCTCTTTCATATCTGGAAACCCTAGATGAACTTTCCCCCAGATCATACTTTTGCTTCCTGGATATAGAGGATTTAAATGTAGTCTCATAATTACCATGTTATTCTCCAATTTCACTCAACTCAAAAGAAACAAGTTTACCAACCAACATGTCTCTTTTCATAGTGCTCATAGTCTAGATCTCATCATTAGTAGTAACTTTAGATTTGTAAGAAAGAGGAAAGAATCTCAGCACTTTAACAACAATCTCATCTTCTTCAAGAGTTCCACTAGCACATTTGATGTTCATGAAAAGTTCATTCACCTTAGCCATAAATGATGATATGTTCTCATCTTCTCCCATCTTCAACATCTCATAATTTCCTTTCAAACACTGCAGTTTAGTAGCTTTGACATGTTTATCTCCCTCATATAAGGTCTTTAAATTTTCCCAGATCTCATGTGCAGCCTACAAACCCATCACATTAGTCATCTCTGAATCGGTTAGGGCACTCAACAATTCTTCTTTATCTTTTATGTTATGTTCAACATCCTTAATCTCGTTTGCAGTAACTGGACCATTCTAAGGACCATTGTAGGGATTCATTGTAATCTTATAATAATCATATCCAACACACTTCAAATGGCACTCCATTTGATCCTTCCATATAGTGTAATTGCTTCCATCTAATCTTAGACTCTCTTTCTTAAAAACATAGGTTGTCATCCTGAATCTCCTCAAGTGATCAAGCTTTTTATAGAGGATCTAGCTATGATATCAATTGTTGACAACAACAATGAGGGAAAACTAAGGGAGGGGTGAATCATTTTTCACTGAATTAAATAATTTAAGAACAACTTCAAGTTTGATCAACTGCAGTAAGAACAAAGATAAAAACAATAACAACAACACACATAACACCAAGATTTTGGTATGGAAAACCTAGTTAAGGGAAAAACCATGGTGGGAAACTACCCACAATAAGATGATACTCTCCAGTAGTATGTATAAATATTAAAATGGGGAATGCAGATGCATTCAGGCACTCCGCCTAGAGCTTATTGCTCAAAATAAGAAACCCCAAAATGGCTACAACCTTCAGGGGAGGCTCACTGTCTTACAAATATTCGAACAACAATCCTCATTAGATGAACTGAAGGAATATCATCTTCTAATGCCTGATGAAAGTTTTAGTTAAGCACATTTGTCTACCCTACAACACTCTCTGCTTTACACTACTCACCAAAAGATGAATTCTCTTGTTCACATAAACACCACTCTCTGATAATGTAGACACAATAACCATACCCAAATTAGATGAATATGACACCTATTTATACAAATCATCAACCTTGACTACAAGGTCAGCTATATCATTAAGGCCTAATTAAAAAATTATATCACACAATACATAGATCAACTACCAAATCAATACAATGTCATTGTTGACATAGCATGGACCCAAATCAGATCCTTGAACACACAACACCACTAGAAATTTTGCCAAGATCATTTGTAACATGCTGCACCACAAAAAATGTTGCATAATATGAAGAAAATCACCAAACCCATAAGATCTTCAATAATACACACAATGATCAATGTGGGTCAGAAAAATAAATAAGACATGATTAGGAAGCACCAACAAGAATGTTAGAACCATCCACAATAGCTACACCAACACCACTTAATCAAATCTTCATCGATCAACATGCTAATACTCAAGAACACTCAACAACAACAACTAGGGCTAGAATGATAACTTGCAGAGCACAAAATCAAGAACCATCTAAGTTGAAGATACTCATGAACATTCCAAACATTCTCCCAAATCTATAACTCAAGATATAATTATTTCGGAGCACAATAGATCAAATACTAGAACATTACAACACTAAATACTGAAAAAACAATCTTTATACTGGAATCCATAACTCGATCAAATCACCACGTAGCATCATGAAACCAACACTGAAACAAATATCTATAGTTGATTCAACATATCAAACAGATAAACTAGCCATATCAACTCTCTGCAATCACTAGAACACCAAAACACAGGAATATGTTGACATTAATGACAACAACATGTGCTAGCAGTTGCAATATCCAACAGATCTAGGTTAGAATCATTTGCTATAAATTCAGGTGTTTTACATGAAATAAGGTTTGGCATTTTTTGCCAATAGTTTTTTTGTTCCTATTGAGGACTAAGGAATCCTCTACTTAGTACAATATTTGGTTTTAAAATTTGTATGCTAGGTTTAATTTTTCTATGTCATTCACTTTATCTAGAATCTAGAAAAGGTGTTGCAAATAATACATCATCTCCATAATCTAAGTGCTTCCATAACTAGCTAAAATTTTCATGGCTTAGTAAAATAATATTTAGGGTTTCATTTTTAATATATTGTTATTGATTATTTGATTAGCATAGTAGTTGTAAAATATTTTCCAAGAATTTCAAAAATATCATATATGAGAATTCTTTAAGTATTTGTATATGGTTAAAGAGCTTCTAACCATCTTAACTTTCATAATGTATTTTGATTATATCAAAATGAGATTGCATCTAGATTGATGGGATTTTCAAGATGTAATGAGAGTTATTTATTTTAAATTTATAAAAATGTTCATAGGTTTCTTAAAATATCAATCTATAACCCAATGCACAAATGATTTTTTCCTTCTTTAGAAAAATATCATATTCCTTACTAAAATACCTTTCTTTTCCCTTTATTAAAATATTTCAAGTTATTTTCTTGCCAATTTTTATTTCTTAGTAGCACATGCTTTTTCCAAATACTATGAAATAATATATTTTTCATCCATCTCAAAGAATTATGGTGTTGGGTTTCCCATTTCACATGAATTAGGAAAATAATAGGGGGGTTAGCCTTTGGGGATAAAAACATTTTTTTTGAATTTATAAATGCATGTATGACCTAATTCTGTATGTGAAATTTGGGGAACCTGCAAGGGCACAAACACTTCAATAAACCATTATCAAAAACAACAAAATGAACTCCACTGCAAGTAGGCTTATTGCCTCCTAGAAAGTGCGAGTGTGGATTGCTCTCAGATTGCTAAGCTATCCAATGACTAGACTACACTCAAATGGAGGATTTTTAGATGCATGAAACTAGGCGAATGCAAGATTAATTGATTAAGTGAAATGAGATTATCAAGCTAAATTATCAAAGCTTTAAATGAAGCTAAGCTAGATTATATGCAAGAAATTGAATCTAAATAAGAGAAATGAATCTAAGCTAATGAACTAGAAATATAAATGAATCTAAGATTAAATGAAAACTAAATGAAAACTAAGTTGACTAATGAATTAACTATGGAAAGCTTCTTAAAAATTTCCTCGATAACTTGCAACACAATATTAGCATAATACCATTGTAAAATTCTCAAGTGTTGATTGAAGAATGAGAGCCCGAATTTATAGGAAAATCAAGAGGGAGACCAAAGGTCGGGATTGATCTTTATTGAACGCTCGAGATTAATTCGAAGGAAGCACAATCCAGGTGAAATGATTTGATTGGACAATTTAATTTCATTTTGGAGTGATAAGATTGAGTTCAAATTAGCAACTCAGATTTTTTCCATTTTTCTTGAGTTCAGTCAATTTGTTTCCTTTTTTGAATTTGTGCTCATAATTTCCAATTTATTTTTCAAATTAATTCCTCTTTCTTGATTTGTTTCCTTTTTTTGAAGATTTATGGTAATTTTTATTTATTTATTAAATATGAAAAAGATATTTAATTAAATAAATGAGATATTTGATTTTAAAAGATTTTCTATTTTGAATTTTGAATTTGACCAATTAATTAAATGAGAATTTAATTAATTGTAATTGCCATGTTGCTTTTTTATACCTTAGGAATTAATTAATTAGGCTCTCATGATTAATTTAAATTGATTATTTGATTCAGGACCTTGATGAATTTTATTGAATTTAAGCACATTAGTTGAGATTAGGGGCCCATGGTTTTGGATGACCATTTTTAGGGTATTACACTAATATACTATTGAGAAAACATATTTAGTTATACAATACTAATGAGCAATCTAAGATGTATCTAGATAAATATTTTGGATATCCTCGTGCAAAGTTTTTGGTTATATTGTGAGACCTAGTTATTGCAAGGTGTGCAGCCTTGGTCTCTGTGTGTTGTGTGGTATTGTGATTGAGTTTAAAACATGGCTTAAATACCTTGGAAATTAATTAAATCTCACGGTTGTATTAGGCATTAATAGGTCAATCTTTTGGTGCACTAGAAACTGTATTTCTAGCAAGTGGTATCAGAGTGTAGATCATAGGTTTAATCCCCTCACTTGTAATAGGTAGGATTGTTCAAGGTGTATGCCCTTAGTCTCCTTATGTTGTGCAATGCAATTATTGGGTACATGACATGGCTTAATTGTTTCTCATTGATTCATTAAATATCATGGCTATATGAGGCATTAACAAGTCGCAACCATGTTTCTAACACTACTATATTATTTATTTCTCTTTTATTATTTTATCAAGATATGCAGGAATAATATCCTTTGTCCTGCAAGAAAAAAAGTATTGAGGTATTATATAATCTTATCAATTATGATTGTGAGTTTATCTTGTCAATTGAAAACAAGTCCTTAGGCTTAGAGTTTGAAGTGCATTCTCTAAGATTATATGATTAATTGAATCCCTAATGTCTTGCATCTAATATATTCAAATATGGATCCTTGTTATTTACTGCAATATGTCCTTTAGTGCTTCAAAAGTAAAATAATTTCTTAGGTTTTTAATTTTAAGGAAGCCATTAAAAATATGGATTAAGTCAATCAAAACCTATAACACTTAATCTTATAGAAAAAACCCTCTTTCAAATTCTACTAAGTTGTAAGAATTATTATGAAATCTACTTCAACTTATACTGAGATTAAATTTGAATACTCTCAATGACATCCATTCATTCAAACATGCCAATGTTCTTACAAAGAATTGTAATGAGAAATCATTCCTTTTAGAATCATAGAGTAAAAATTCACTATGCTTAATATTGTATGGGTCTTAAACATAAGATATAATGTCTTGATTCATTTTTTGAGTATTAACAATATTTGAATTCATGTAGCAATACCTTTCAATAAAAAACCAAAATATATAAAAATTTAAATTTTAATTGTATTAAGAATATAGACAAAAAAAATTCTATGGATATGTATAGAGTGTCATGATACTTTAGATAACCATCATGTTAATTCAAAAAAAATGAAAAAAATTCTAAGAATGATAAATAATATAGATACATATTTTTCTTGTCCTATTACTCCATTAATTATATTATTTTCTAATGAGGATTTCGATAAATAATTATTATGGTTCATTATATACACACCACAATTTTAGATCTATTTCACATATGTAGTTTATTAAGGATCATATATACCAATCAAACATATGTACTAAGGATGTTTTATTCACAGTCATATAATCTTAAATTCTAAAATATCCTTGATGACTAATAACACTAATTTATATTGATAGTATAGTATGCATCATTTTGGATTTAATAATTAACTATAAATAGATTTCAATTATTGTTGAGGATACCTTATTCAATAGTCATATCAAAAGTAAAGAATATAGGCATTTTGGATATCACTAGTAATGTTACATGGTACATATTTCTATTATTGTTATAGAGTGCATCATTCAATATTTGATAATTAAGCATAAAAAATTATTAGTTTATGTTATGTTATCCAATCTTTTGTAGATTTATTAAATCACTTTAAAGACCATGGATTAAAAAATGTAATGTACATACATGTTATATATGATCATTAAATGTACATTTGAATCATATAGATATCTACATGTCTATGTATGTTATCTATGATCTGAATTTGGTCAAAAGATATAAAGTTGTTTGTCTAGATAATTGATTTAGAGAATGTGACCCTACCAATCTTATAATCTACCTTAAGATGTTGGTATATACCAACGTGATAGATTCAAATATGAAGAAGGCAAAGCAGAATGAATTTCTTCACAAACATTTTATTGTTTCATTATTCTATGCTTAGGTTCACACATTAGTTCAAGGCTATAGTGGCAGGTTTGAATCTAATGTACTTAATCTAAACCTCAACAAAATTTGACCTCCCATAAAGTCCAAATCATCTTTTCAATGAAAATATTAATTCTATACATGTAACAAATAGTTATAATTTAACATCAATAATATTTCATAATCATTATTTCCAAAAATAAATTTATTGGGCTTTGGCCCTAGCTCACCCGGTCGTGGATCGCAACTTAAGGCGTGGGTATGCTCCCCATGGTCTTGAGTTCGAGTCCCTGACTGTGTTAACTCTGTATGTGTTGCTACCTTGTGAGTGGGTCGTACACACTGGGGGATTAGTCTTGCTTCGGCAAGGACACCTCCAGATTCCACGATAGTGAATATAAAAAAAAAAAATTTATCTAATAATATTTCATTTCTAAAAGCAACAACTCAATTTTGAAAATCTGCTGTTCATTTTCCTTTTCCTTGACTGGTTTGTTTTTAATGCAAGGGTTTTAGTTGGTTTAGGGTGCTATCTTAACTCCTCTATTCTGATTATGTGATTGGTATGGGTATGTGTCCCACCTGTTGGGTACTCTGGTCAAAAGCCTCCTTTCAAAAAAGGGTCTGTCCTTTCTTGAGTCTTGTAATCTTGGTGGTCTCACTTCTTGTGAGTTCCTCCCTTTGTATGCTTACCTGATAATTATGTAATGATTCAGACCTATCCTACTTTAACCAATCAAAACAACTCAATTTTGAATTAAAACTAACTCAATTCTAAAATATAATGACTATTAAGATTATTTGATTAGCTTAGATCAATCTGGAGAAAATGTTTTTCTTACAAAGGGTTGTATGTTATTGAAGACAATGAGAAATTGCTAGCTTTAGTCTATTCCCATTCTGCAGGCTAGGTGTCAGGGTACCTCAGCATTCTATATGTTGACGTGTGTCCTATCTACAAGATTCCTTTTTTTTCTTAAACCTATTAGCTTTAAAAAGAGCAGGAATCTTTTAATAACGTTTCGAACTCCCTTATCTTTTTACGGACATGAACAGAGTTCTGAAGTTGGACAGAAATCAGTTAACCCTGACAACTGTGAGAACACATTTTACCTGTGACTTGATTAGGTACTACTCGCTGAGAGAGGGTATAAAACGGCATACAAACAGAATTGCCTGTCAAAAGTTAATAAATGATGTCTTCGTTCAAACAGGGAAACCATAGAAGACAGAGCTTTCTGTTATTCACGGACTCTGCTATTTTAATGGTTGTTATGAGACGTAAAGAGCAGACTGCAAATAGCAGTTGCAGTGTGCACATGCGTCCTCTCGGCCTCTTCTTAATAATTTGCAATTTGAAAGATGACGTACTGTCAACTGTTCAGTCAGCAATGCCCGCGCCGGCGGGCGGCTGATGGTCCCATTCTGGAAGTTGTTGCCACCCACAAATTACAATCATTCTATCTTGACTTAACACACGCGGGCCTCTCGTTGTCTTCAATCGCTATCGTCTTTGCTGGCATTCCACCCGAGTCGGTAGCAGGATTGCATTTCGCCATCTGCAACTAAAATATGAAATTATATTTTTATTCTACAGTTCTGTCACCATCATTCTCATGGTGAATACACAGTCGAATCTAGAAGTAATTACAGTTAATTATATTTTTTTATCTCTGGTACATAAAAATCATTTGGATGTTGAAGATGACATTACATCAGATTAACTTGGGTAATAAGATCACGAAAACAGTAGTCAAGAGGATAATAAGATTTCAAAATAGTTGGTATGAGTTTTTCATAGTTTATGTAACAGTGTATGAT
The DNA here is from genome assembly GCF_030272615.1 of Cryptomeria japonica. Taxonomy (NCBI): domain Eukaryota; kingdom Viridiplantae; phylum Streptophyta; class Pinopsida; order Cupressales; family Cupressaceae; genus Cryptomeria; species Cryptomeria japonica. The sequence continues at coordinate 720,947,020 of NC_081411.1, read as the reverse complement.
AGTTGTTTTTTACTTTGTATAGTTGTTTGACTTTGTGTATATTTTTCAATCAAGTTTCATTCACATTTACTGATTGGTCATTTCTCTCATCTTCTTCATGACAGGTTTAGGAATGACTTTAGAACATCAATTAAAAAATATGAACAACTAAAACCAAAAGCTATCATACATAAAACATCAACATTTAATTGATTTTAGATTCAAAATTTTGATTTTACATTGTTCAACTTTAATTGTTTTTAAAGAAAAATGAATATGGATGAGATTCCCAAATGATTGAAACAAATCCTTATATCTCGCTTTTACCATCTCTGCACATAGAAGTGCCAAATAACAATCAGATTCAGATGTCTATGAATTTCAGTTGCAAAAGACCGCCCAGTAGTTAAAAACCAGCCAGAAAAAAGGCAAAACTAAACTAGATGAAAAGTAAGCTTACCCAAATGATTGCAATTCTCCCTTAAATTATTAAACTAAACTTTATCTCCAATCCAATTACTTTCAAGTTCTATTACTATTTTGTTTGTTTTCCTTTATCCTTTCTTACAAGAAAATGATCGCTTGGTCAGAGTATTCAAAAAATAAACTAATAACAAGGTTGTTTTAGGTTTAAGTAACTTGAAGAAAATTGAGATTGAGAAGGACAATTTCTCTATCAGCAAAGCTGTCATTTACTGGATGTCGGCACATGACAATTGTACACTCACGGGCCTTCCGAATCCTTTTTAACCATTTTGGAAGTAGGAAGGCAATTCTACTGGCTGTGGTAATATGTATGATGGATATTACAGTGATTCTAACAACAGCATCTAATTTGGCAACTGGAGAAATGGGTGCTTCTCTTATCTTCCAGACCACAAATAACCGCGATTCAGCATTTACTTTCAAACTAAGAAATCAAATGATTCAGTCTGTGGATTTGACGGCGGTCGTTGTTAGTATGGTCCCACATGGTGGCAGAAGAGAAAGAATCTGCAGTAATGAATTGCGTTTTCCCATAAATGTGTCTGCTAGTAATGAAGTGGGGTCTCGATGATCTGACAATTGCAATTGCAGTGGAAGTCAGTATGGAATTGTACATATTTTCTTTGAGGAGAAATCTTGGTGCACAAGGCGGTGGGAAGACTACTGCTATTTCGCCATTATGGAGAGCCAAAATTCTAGAAGTTCTTATCCATAGTCAGCCGCTTGGAATATTACCATCGCCTCCACAATTGACTTTGTTCACCGATTAGCTTCGAATAGATGGATTTTGTTGAATTTTGTGAGGTTTTGAATGTAATTCATTTGTTTTTCAAATTATAGTGGGGATTGAGTTATTTAAAGTTTGAATTTGGTTTGATTCTATTATGGAGAGATTTGAATTTTAGTAGATTGTGTAATCATAGAATATATTTTTAGTTGTATTTGGATAATTAGGTTACAATCTAATGAAAGAATATGTCAGTTCTTATTAATTTTGAAAAATTATTTTCATATTATTGAGAAATTTGAATCGTGGTAGATGGTTTAATCATGAAACATATCATCATTTTCAATTGTACTCATCCAATTAAATTACAATCTCATGAAAAATATCTCAATTTATAGTAATTTTGAAAAATTTAATGCTAAAAAACCAAAAATTTATTAAGTTTTCAATGTAATTGATTTGTTTTTCAACTTATAGTGGGGATTGAGTTATTTAAAGATTGAATTTACTTTGTTTATATTATGGAGATTTGAATTTTGGTAGATGGTCTTATCAATGAATATATCACTATTTCAATTGTATTCAAGCAATTGAGTTACAATCCAATGAAAGAATATCTTATTTTTAATTAAATTTGAGAAATTGTTTCATATTATTGAGACACTTCAATTATGGTGGATGATCTAATCATGAAACATATCATCATCATCAATTATACTAAACCAATTGAATTACAATCTAATGAAAATCATCTCAACTTATATTAATTTTAAGAAATTTTATACTAGAAAAGAAAATTCTTTATAGTGATGGTGTTAAGGAAATTTAATGAAATTAACATGAGAACCTATTAAATCATCACTTGAGTATATAATATTATATTTGTATTTTCAAGAAACACATATTTATCATTGAATTTATTAATAAAATAATTAGATACTTTTCATTATATATTATAAAATATGAAGTTATAATTAACATTAATTATGTTTTAAGTGTGCATAATTTTTTAATCTAAATTATCAGTAAATTTTAGTACTCAAGTAATAACACAAATCTTTATAATGGCAATGCTAAAGAAATTTAAGTAAAATAATATGTGAATCTATTAAATACATTTTTTTTTCTGGCAACTTTATAGTAAAGTGTTTTAACCATGACACTACATAGCCAAATACTATTAAAAAATCATTTAACTATAATATTATATTTTTATTTTCAACAAAAATATTTATTTTTCAATTTATATGAATTTTAATAAAATATCATTAGTTAAGTATAAATAAAATTAATCTAAAACCAGCATTAATTATCTTTAAGTGCACATATAATCAATTTTAGATCTAAATTAGAAACATATTTTTATTTAGGTTGAAATTTAGTTTACATTTATTTTTTTATTTAATTACTTTTTTACAAATATTATAGAGGAGAAAAGTATACAAAATGTCTTTTTCTTTTTCTTTTACACTTATTTTTGGTTTCATTTTCAAATATAATATTTTTGTTACTAATTTGATATGTTTTAAGTGAGACCGAGGCAATGTGTGATTGGGTTGTTGGTTTGGGTCACCAGATTATCTCTTGATAAAAAAACAACAACAAAACAAAAAAATGAATAAAAACCAATACTCCATTAGATCTCAAGCTTATTATGGCCTTGAGAAACTTTTTACCATACTCAATTTTTACATCATTTATTAAATTAGACATGTGATCATGCTCTTTGGATAAAATTGCACCAAAAATATCATCCTACTCATTTACATTACTTCTCTCACATTCTTAAGATGATTCTATTAAAAAATTTAATCGCCCATCATTGGATTAAGAACTAAATAAATCATACATGTGTTATATAATCTTGAATAAGTAGATAAAAAGAAAGTAGTCAATCCCATCATGTGCTCACTCAATCATATTAATGAAAATGTATCCCATCCCTTGTTAGGTGCTCCATTATGGTGGATATGAGATCCATACACTTGGGTATAATTCTTGCAAATAACTCTAAATTACTTTCTTCATATCATACACTCTAGAAAGATTGACATTATTTCGCTCCCTTGAAATTATGGATAAGCTATATTTTGTCTCCTAGTAATGTAAATAATTGTCCTACATATATCAACAACTTGGTCACCCCCTACCACTTTCTCAATGGATCTCTAACCTTCAAATAATCTCACCCAAACTTAACTATTGCTTTATCCTATATATATCATTAATTTATTTTCAGATCTCAAAATGGGGCATGGTAAACTCCTTGGATAAGGTGTTTTTTCATAAATCATTGTCACATCATATGTGGTAGGGCATAAAATTAATTATATTATGGAGAGATTTGAATTTTGGCAATTGTCTAACAAAAAAAACTTATCATTATTTTCAATTGTATTCAAGTAATTGAGTTATAATACATTAAAAAAATATATCAATTTTTATTAATTTTGAGAGATTATCTCCTATTATTGAGAGATTTGAATTTTGAAAGATGGACTATTACAAAAAAATTTATCATCCTGAATTATATTCAACCAATTGATTACACTCTAACGAAAAAATTCTCAATTTATATTAATTTTGAAAAAATTAATGCTCAATAAACAATACAAGTTCTTTATTAATTTTGAAAAATATAATACTTAGGCAATAGTTCACTAATTTTTATAATGATATTATTTAACTAAATTAATATGACAATCTATTAAATACATCAGTTAGCTATATAATATTATATTTTTATTTTCTAGATAAATATTTATTGTCGCATTTATAATAATTGTAATTAAGTATCATTAATTATCAAAAAGTAAAATTAATTTAAAATTAATATGAATTATGTTTTAAGTGCATGAATATTTAATTTAGGTTAACATTTAGTTTATATTTATTTTATTATTTAATGAGGTTTGTATGAGTATTGTAGAGGGAAAAAGTTTATATTGTGTCTTTTTGTCTTCTTTTTCTACACTTGATTTTGATTTTATCTTAAGAATGATATTATGGTAATTAATCTATATAAAATAACATGAACAAAAAACCAATCCTCCATTATCCTAAGCTTGTGATGTCTTTGACCAACCTCCTACCATATTCATTTTAAACACCATGTATTATATTAGACATATGTTCATGTCCTTTGAATAAAATTGCAACAAAAACATCACCCTACTAATTTAAATGACTTCTCTTACCTTCTTTAAATGGTTCTTTAAACAAATTCAATCATTTACTTTTGGATTTTGTTAGTCCCTACTAATTTAAATGACTTCTCTTACCTTCTTTAAATGGTTCTTTAAACAAATTTATTCATTTACTTTTGGATTTAGCACTAACAAAATCATACTTGTGTAATTTAATCTTGACTAACTATATTAGAAAGAATAGTCAATCCCATGATGTGCTCACTCAACCATGTTAATGAAAATATATCGCATCCCATGTTAGGTGCTCCACTATGGTGGATATAAGATTCATAAACCTAGTGATATTGCTTGCACAAAAGTCTAAATTACTTTCTTTGCATCATAAACTCTAGAAATACTTATATTACTTCCATCCCTTGAAAATAGGGATAACCTCTACTTTGTGTCCTCCTCTTGTAGACACCAAAAAATGTCTCATTAATCGCACACTAATTATTCATCTAAATTAATTATGTAATTTGTTAATTATTTAATTAAGCTTATTATTCTTCTAAAGTGACTCAATCATCACCCTTTAACATTATGAATTATTCAATTTCTATTCTTTAATTAATTAGTCAATTAACTCTTACATAAATATTAATTGAATATTAATTATTTAATTAATTACAATTTATTCCTTAATTAAATAATCTTTATTATTTAATTAATTATATTCCAATGTTTAAATAATTTCATTTAAATTATTTAAATTAATTAACTTATTCATAATTCCCCAAATGTGGATTTCAATTAATTTTGTCTAATTCCAAATCATCAAATTAACATTTCACCAAATCTAAATTTGAATAAATTTTAATAGTTTGCATGTGCATTTCATCATTCAAAAATCCAAATTAAAATCCAAATTGAAAATGAAAATCAAATTCAACTTCAAAATCCTACAGCACATGTTGAAATCATAACTGATTGATCTTGAATCAGTTGACTAATCAGTTAACTCAGTTAACTCTTCAATCACCCCTTTTCACTCCAAATCACCTTTTCTGACTAATCAATCAATTCACTTATCTCTGTAATCCATTTAGTTGAATTTGATCAATCAATCCAGTCAATTGAGTAATCTATTTAGTTCAGTATTCAATCTATTCAGTTGACTACTCAATCAAATGAGTTAACAAATCTATCAACTCTGTTAACTTATCAATCTAAATTAGTTCACTCCCACTCAGGACTTGAGTTCAAAATCCCTCCCCCTCTCTCATGAAAATCTATATAAACAACACCATTTTCTCAAATCAACCTAGATCACACTTTTCAAAGCAATTGCCAATCTATGTAGGAATTTTAGTGCAATACCTGAAAGCCACCCATGCAATTTCAGAGAAAAACAATGGAAGCACAAATCAGAAATAGGGAGTTTTACTTAGTTTAAAGTTTCCATTTCTTTCAATTTGATATTCTATTGCACTATGTTTGATTATATTTGATTAGTTAATGATTTGTGATCGTCTTTACCCACTCATCAGATTTAATTTTATGATATTTAAGAATGAAATAAATGGTGAACCTGACATGAACTTGCAGCTTATTGGTCTAACTTTCTGATTTTTCTAAATTTGCAAGGTCATATGGACCAGCAGGATGGAGTGTGCAATTGATTACATAGAAATTCATAATTGATTATAATAATTCGCAATTGATGTAATTTTGATGCGTATTTGATATTATTTTAATTCACAATTGATTTAAATAGTTCACAATTGCAGGCTCAACCCAGAATTTCACTTTTTAGTGTCATTTTGGCTATAAATTCATTTGCGAGATTAACCCATGAAAATCTTTCAATTCTGGAAGAGTTTATTTTTAGGCATAAAATGTTTCTAACTCCATGACATGCAAGATAAATTTCAATATTTCAGGTGCAAGGAGGAGGAAATAGCATAGAAGACAACTCAAAGCCTAGATCAAAGACTTATAAAAGCAAAAGCACAACTTCAAGATATTAAAGAGGGAAAAGCTATGGCTTTATATCATCAAACCATAAACCAAATCCTAGAAAAATTCAACATTTACGATGATATTGAAGTAATGGGAAACCTTATCTAGAATGATTTCATTGAAAGCGAAAAACTTCTCTCTTTTATTTTTTTTCTGTTGTTTAATTTTTTTTTCAAAGTTGCAGGTTTAAGTGATGCTCAATTGACTTGACTATAATTTGCAATTGATTGCATAGCAATTTTTAATTGTTGTTACATTGATTCACATTTGCACAGATGTTAGTTCACAATTGATCAAAAGTTAATTTGCAATTGCTATAATAGGTTAGATTGTTTCTGTTTCTATTTTTCTGTCATTTTTGTCAGAATTCCATTTTGTTTCTACAAATAGAACGATTATAACTAAGAAGAAATTTAGGCCGGAAATCCCACCATGTTTCAACTAACCCTTTTCTAGTCTCCTTACAAGGGTAGCTTAAAAAATCTTTCATTTTGGTGCATTTAAAATAAACCACAAACAATCTACTTTTTGCTTCACAATTGCTATGAAGTGTAAAATGGATATCATGTTTTCATGGAGCAACATCTCCATTTAGACTAGAAAATTTTGTAATTGGGGTTAAAAAGAATATTATTTTGTGTGTTTTGTTAGAGTAAAGTAATTAATTAACTTTGCTCTCCTCTTAAGATTTCTCTTTATGCATACATTAGTCATTTAATAATTAATATTTAATTATTAAATGCTCACACCTTAGGGTTAGGTTTTCCTTTTGGTGTTGATCTCCTTTATAAGGATTGATCTCTTGTATTATTCATATTCTTGATTCATTTTTCTCTGATAATACATCTTTTCTCTTTGTCAGAGCCAAAACCCTTGTATTCGTTCTCTCTCTTTCTCTATGACAGGTTTCTTGCATGCAGGTTTCTTTTGGGTTCTGTGGATTTGTATTTCTCAAATCCTACATGGTATCAGAGCTGGATCTACTGCAGCTTGTTCAGAATTTTGAAAGATTTTGAGATCCAGGTTTTGGTTGCATCAGATCTGTGTTTGTCTTCTGTTTTTTTATTTTGGAATAGGGGGTATTTTTTTTCGGTGCACTTTGAGCCCAAACGGACCTCATCGTTGAGCTCGTAGCGCCCAAAAACCCCTATTTCCATATAAAATTCGTCCGATTTGGACACAGTTGCACCAGGAGGCAAATTTTTTTTGGCCCCAAGGCCGTACGGCCCTAGGGCACGACAACCGAGGCGAAATTTTCAAAAAATTAAAAAAAAAAAAAACAAAAAAACCCCACGGTTTTTTAAAACCGGGCGCAGCCCTTTCTTAAGGCCAGCACCACCGGTGCATAGCCCGGCGGCCACCGCCGCCGGTGGTAACCACCGGCCGCGGCCCGGTCCCCACTGCCGCGCCACCGGCAAAAACCGCCGCCACCCGCGCCGCCTGCACCCCACCGGATCCAGCTGTGCCTCCCCTGCGCCGCCTCCGCACCGCCAGCCCCCCCTGCGCCAGCTCCTGGTCACCCAGAGGACCAGGGGCCTATTTTTTTAGCCCTTGAGGGCTATAAGAGCTTATTTGGGCCCTTTAGGAGCAGTTTTACTAAATCGGGTATAACTCGGGTATTTTAGCTCGGATTTTCGAATGAAAATAGGCGTTGGAAAGCTGGTTCCGAGCCCGATCTAAAAGATGCAGATCTTTTTTTCTGATTTTTCCGTTTTGTAGTGTTTTTTGCCAGTCGAAGTCAGAACAAGTTTTTTGCACTCCAGGAGCCATATCTTTTGCATACGGACTCCGTTTTTCGAAAGAGAATAGGCGTCGGAAAGTTGGTTCTATGCTCTTTTCAGATCTACAGTCTATTTCATCAGAAAAACTCTTCAGGTGCTCCAAATTTTGTCTCAACCCGTTATTGCTTTCTATCATTTTCTGGCTTTCAGTTTGTACTGGGGATTAATTTTTTGCATTGTGGGGGGGTGTTTTCTCTTGCTTTCTGTTATTTACATCAGAAAACTAGAATTTACAAACACCAATACAAAAAAAATCAAACCCCCTTCTGCATCTTCTGTCTAGTTCTGAAAGACCACTTAATAATAATTAAAAATTCATTGCAGTTGGTGACTCAGCACAACTTTCCGTTCAGGGTTCTGGTACTGTTTCATTGGATGGTGGTTGTCTTCAGGATGTGCTTTTGGTTCCTGACATTTCGACAAACCTTCTATCTGTTTATCAGATTTGCCACTCTGGCTTTGGTAAGACAGTTGAGTTCTCTCCACATGATGTGGTTATTCGAGATCTTCATGATCCTGACTTGGTTGTGGCTACTGGGAGTGTGGATTCTGCATCTCACTTATATAGTTTTGATGGCTTTGAGAGTTCAGACACTGTTGGTTCCTCTCTTATAGCACATGCAGATTTAGTGAGCAGGCTTTGGCATGAGCGTTTTGGTCATGTCAATTACAGATATCTACAGCAGATGAGTACACAGGCACTTGTGATTGGACTTCCACAGATTTCTTGTACAGATGGTGTATGTCGTGGTTGTGTCCTTGGCAAACATCATCGAGATCCTTTTCCTAAGGGTCGAGCCTCTCGTGCTAGGGCAGCCCTAGAGTTGGTACACAGTGATCTTATGTCCTTTCCGACTCCTTCTTTTTCAGGGGCCCGTTATGTACTCACTTTTATTGATGACTTCTCCAGACGTACATGGGTGTACTTTCTTAAGTACAAGTCTGATGTCTTTGACTCTTTCAGGAAGTTTAAGACATTTGTGGAGAAGCAATCTGGACTTTCTATCAGGAGGATACGCACAGATAATGGGGGGGAGTATGTAAATCAGGCTTTCAGAGATTTTTGCACTGAGCATGGTTTACAGCATCAGTTTACAGTTCCTTATACCCCTCAATAGAATGGTGTTGCTGAGAGAAAGAACAGAACCTTACGGGAGATGGCAAATTGTATGATATAGTCTCGAGCTATGAGTTCTTCATTTTGGGCTGAGGCAGTCAATTGTGCCAATTATATTCAGAACCGGATGCCCCATAAGGCATTACGACATATGACTCCTGAGGAGGCTTGGACCCATGTCAAGCCTGATGTTTCTACATTCCGAGTTTTTGGTAGTGAGGCTTGGGCATTTATTCCTGATGCTCAGCGGATAGCCATGGAGAGGAAGAGCCGACCACTCATATTTGTTGGCTACTGTGAGGATGTTAAGGCATACAGGTTGTTTGATCCTGATTCTAGAGAGGTCTTGTTTCGGCGGGATGTCCAGTTTGATGAGTGCTATCCTCAGATGGATTCTCCATCACCAGCTTCTCCCTCATTGCCTACTCCTTCCTCTTCATCTCTTGAGGATTACTTATCTCTTGAGGATGATGTAGATCATGATCCACCATCTCCACCACCACCAGTTGCTCCGTCTTTGCCGAAGTGGGCCCGTGATACTGTTGAAGCAGCTGGTTCTTTGGCAGGTGATCCTTCAGATACTCATCGCACTCGTGCTCAGACATCTGGTTCTAGTCTTTTGAGTCATACCCTTTCAGATGATCCTCAAAAGTTTTCAGAGGCGACAGGACACCCAGAGTGGGATAGGGCCATGGATGAGGAGTATTCTTCTTTGATGAAGAATCATACTTGGGATCTTTGTCCTCTTCCTAAGGGAAGAAAGTTGGTTCGGTGCAAGTGGGTGTATCGTACCAAGTATGCTGCAGATGGTTCTATTGATAAGTATAAGGCCCGTCTTGTTGCGAAGGGGTTTTCTCAGGTAGAGGGTATTGACTACTCTGAGACCTTTGCTCCTGTCGCCAAGATGAATTCTATACGCCTGGTACTTTCACTTGCAGCTTCACAGGGATGGACAGTGTTTCAGATGGATGTGAAGAGTGCTTTCTTGCATGGAGACCTACATGAGGAGATCTATATGGAGCAGCCTCAGGGTTTTGTGCAGGACACTTCTTTGGTTTGCAGACTTCGACGTTCATTGTATGGTCTCAAACAAGCCCCCAGGGCTTGGTATGAGAAGATGGACTCCTTCTTGCTTTCCTCGCACTTCACACGCTGTCATTCCGATCACACAGTCTATATTCAGCGTCAGGAGGGTGATCTTTTGATTCTAGTGCTATATGTAGATGATCTCATCATTACAGGTAGCTCATCCTCCATGATTCAGAGTGTTCAGAGAGCTTTGATGGAGCAGTTTGAGATGACCGATCTTGGTCTCTTGCACTTCTTTCTGGGTCTACAGGTTATTCAGTCTTCGGATGGGATTTCCATTTTTCAGGAGAAGTATGCTCTTGATATGCTTCAGCGATTTGGCATGCTTGATTGCAAGTCTGCCCCCACTCCATTTCAGTCAGGTGTTGTTTTGTCTTCCACTTGCTCTACTCCTTCAGTAGACCCTACTTTATACAGGCAGTTGGTTGGCAGTCTGTTGTACCTGACACATACTCGTCCTGATCTTTCCTTTGCGGTTGGCCTTGTCTCTCGGTTCTCCCATGATCCTCATGAGAGCCATTGGCAAGCAGCCAAACGTATTTTGAGATATATTCGGGGCACCACACATTATGGCATTCACTACTCTTCAGGATCCCCTCACATCATTGGCTTCACTGACTCCGATTGGGCTGGTGATGTCAATGATCGGAAGTCTACTTCTGGCTTCATTTTTTGCCTTGGTTCTGGTCCTATCACATGGTCTTGCAAGAAGCAATCTGCTATTGCATTATCATCTACAGAGGCTGAGTACCGTGCAGCAGTGTTAGCCAGTCAGGAGGTTTTATGGCTTCGGCAATCGATGACAGAGTTTGGGTTTCCTCCAGATTGTCCCACTATTCTTTGGTGTGACAACCAGAGTGCCATTCACATTTCTCGCAACCCAGTGGAGCATCAGCGGACAAAGCATATTGAAATACACATGCACTTCATCAGACAGTTGATTCAGGATGGTTCTCTCATCTTGGAGTATATTCCTACAGAGGAGCAGGTTGCAGACATCTTCACTAAACCCTTGGCATCTCCGCGCTATCTTCAGTTGCGCTCAATGCTTGGGGTGAAGGAAGTTGTCCTTGGGGGGTCTCAGTGAGGCCTTCCTTCCTTCATGTTTTCTTTTCAGCATGATTCTTTATCTCTTTTTGGAGAGGAGTTTTTTCCCACTGGGTTTTCTCCTTTACTCCGCTTTATAGAGATTTTCTTGTATTTGGGTACCTCATCAGGCTTTGTTGCCGGGACCCTCTTTTGCATTGTAGTTCCTTTGCTTTTTTCTGCATTGTTTGTAGCTGCATTGTAGCTCATCTTAAGGGGGGGTGTTAGAGTAAAGTAATTAATTAACTTTGCTCTCCTCTTAAGATTTCTCTTTATGCATACATTAGTCATTTAATAATTAATATTTAATTATTAAATGCTCACACCTTAGGGTTAGGTTTTCCTTTTGGTGTTGATCTCCTTTATAAGGATTGATCTCTTGTATTATTCATATTCTTGATTCATTTTTCTCTGATAATACATCTTTTCTCTTTGTCAGAGCCAAAACCCTTGTATTCGTTCTCTCTCTTTCTCTGTGACAGGTTTCTTGCATGCAGGTTTCTTTTGGGTTCTGTGGATTTGTATTTCTCAAATCCTACATGTTTGTGAGGTGACAAGTATATGCTCTCCCCTTTAATGGGTGATCAAAAAGCTGAAACAATCTCTTTTATGCTTTCTTTCAATTTCATGCATTAAAACCTTTAGAAGGCCTTCCATCTTGAGTTGCCCTTAAGCCACCATTAAGGCCAGTGAGAGGGGAATGACCTAAGCGGGTAACAACTTTATAGCCAAGTTTACCAACCCACTATAATCAAATGTGGAGGCAAACAAAAATCCCCTCCAATGGTAGTTTTGCATTGATAGCCTTCCCTCAATATTTTTAAGATGTGAAAAGCCTTTGTTTTAAAGGTTGGGAAGCCTCCTCAGGGAGTTTATCTTTGATGCACTGAACAAAACCTTTACTAAAAGCCTTAGAATTAGAAGCTTTCAACCAAGTCAATAACCAAGCATGGTGATATCATAGTGCAAGGGTAGGGAAGAATCTACCCCCAAGACACTAACTATATATCTCCGAGGATAACTGGCCAATTGAGGAGCACTTTTCTTTGGTCTAATTTTTGGACAAAGGCAAAAAATGAGTGCATCTTAGGGTGTGACAGGGTTATTTGATCTGACAGAGTATCAAGATGTGGGATATGGTATCATTTGTGACCCTTTGACTATTAAGAGAGTCTTCTTGTTGTGCAATTGATTGACCAATTATAACGAAAACAAAATTGGGCCTAGAAAAAGACTCCAAAATCAATGGGAATTTGACAAAGGATCCTTAAACAAGAATTTGTTTTATGACTTTTTATTCTTTGTTGTGTCTACTTTGTCTTTGCTGCAATATCAATATTCAGAGAATCACTAACAAAAATAGAATACCAACATTAACCAAAAGTTTCTCAACTCAACAATTAAGAGCCAAAAATTCAAGAGAACAACCAAGTGTTTACATCCAACAAGTTTAACAAACTTTGCCAACATTCAAGAGTGTGGAGGAAAATGATACTTCAAGTGATCATAGGTCCTCACACATATAGGCAATGCATAGCCTAAGTCTTTCATTCACATCTTGCATAAGTCTTCACAATTAGGAGAGAAAAGTCCATCATTTGCATTCAACTAACGATAGAGTCCACCATTCACACTCCTCTTAAATAAAGTCTTTACATTGCACATCTCATCTTAGTACCCAAATAATATTTGCATAGTATTCAATAAGAATTTATCATAGTCCTTTTCATCATAGAGGTCTTAAAAGAATATCCTTTGCATGGGTCTAAAAGGAGATGGTGTATTTCTATTCGAACAACCCAATCTTGGACTAGACAATGATCAATTAGAGATAACTGATGGTTTGGACAATCTTGCTTGGGAATTAACAATTGATCTTCCACAATATAAGGAAGTAGAAGCTGTCATAGATAATAAAATCCGAAAATCTGTCTGCCTTGATACAAAACTAGAAAAAGAAATCAAGGAACAAAGAGAACAAGAATATTTTTGACAATTTGTCAAAAAACTTATGGCAGATAGTCCTATTTCTCACTAGTCATCTTAGTAGGGTGTCATCATTCATAGATAGCATACATAATTAAGTCATAATTATTACATCCATCTCAATATACCATTTGCATTTAGGAGATCATAATGAGTCATAGAGTGTCAAGATTACATGATAGTAACAAGGTCATAAAAGGCAAAAAATCAGATGGATTCAAACAGTGACCCATACTATAACCCAACTTGGAACATGAAAACAACCAGAAGCTCAAGCTCTCAATCAAGAAATAAAGCTTTGATACCAATAGATTACCAACAATACAGGAGATGCAAATAGGGTTAACACGAGAGGAAATAGAGGTAGGTCAAAAAAACCCTCAAGTATTAATTATAATCAATGCCCTTATCAACAACAATAGAGACAAGTATTTGTCTCTATTGATTAAAAATGGAGAAAAGTTGTCACCTAATTTTGACATGTCAACAATAACACCACCTAGAGTGACATTGAATCTAAAAGCAACACAGATTCCCAATGCATCTACGACAACAACTCCTACACAAAGTGTTGCTCCAAGCACACAAATGGATCCAACTTAGTTGAACACAACATGAACACCTATAAGTTTTGCACCAATATCAGGGGTTACTTCAACAAGGTTCTAATCAATGCCCATGTTCAACTCACAAGTCGTTGTTGGCAATTTGGAGGAATTGATTATGGGTTGCATTGATGTTTTGTCATTGATGTCAACACTAGTTGTTTTGTTGTATACCGACTTCCGGTAGAGTGGTTGGATTATGATATTGATCTAGAGACCATCCCCGGTATTCTTTGATTTGTTCCAACTTGTGATTTTGGCTTGGATTAGTTATTCATGTGTTCCTGATGTGTATCACATTCAATTGGTTCATGATTTGATGATTTGGATGCTATCAGTTATTCTAGTAAGCCTTTTTGTCATCGGTAAGGGTTTTACCGACAACACTTTGATGAAGATCTTTTGATGAATCCGATAAGTGGTGTTGGTTTAGCTTCTATAAGGTTATCAAGATGTTGATGATTATCATGTTTGTGTTCCAGTTGTTCGTGATGCTTCATTTGGCTTATGGTGACCTATTATAGGTCCAGGCTTATTCTCCTAGGTTATGGACTGGTTTGTGTCACGTGTTGGTTGATACTCCTAATGCGTCACTGGTTGGATTTATTGTTTGCATTATGTTGTTTTGGTCTTAGGTCGACTTTGTTTATCATTGGTTTGCAGGATTATATAATGAATCTATTGTATTATCTTTTAGGTGGCCAACCTAATTATTTAGGTCTCGGGATGGTGTAAATTGTTGGCAATTTGAAGGAATTGATTATGTGTTGCATTGATGGCAATGCCAGTTGTTTTGGTTCACTAGTACATTTGGAGTGGTTTTCCAACGAGCATTTCCTATGAACTATGGGATTTCTTTTGTTTTGTTGGATTAATTTTTATTTTATTTTTAAATTAGCCCGTGTTCATTAGTATTCTGACGTGTTAAAATTTCACATCAGAATTCGGACGAAAAAAATGACGAACATTTTTGACTGGCTATGGGATTTCTTTTCTTTGTCGGATTGATTTTTATTATTTTTAAATTATACCCCATGTTCATTGGAATTCGGACATGCTGAAATTTCACGTCCACATCCCGACAAACACGGATTTTACCTGTTAATTGGCATATGTTGGTCCGTTGATTTTCACAGCCTCTGGATTTCTTCTTACTCATCAAGATAACATAACCCGATGACCTCTGTTTCTATAGATCGGTGCGAGTTATCCCACTAGTCTCATCGGGCATCAAGATAAGTTAAAATGTGTTCAGGTGATGGGCATAATTTCCCCGATGCCTTTTCCCTCTGCGTAGCTCCTCCCGATACGTTATGTCTCCTCAGCATAAGCTTTGTCCCTTTATCGTTGTAACTTTTGCCGATGTGTTTTACTTTTGCCAGTGTCCAACGGGATAAGTCTTACCGGTAGCATCATCGGCTATCAACAATACAAGATTTCTCCATTGCCGCTAGTGTGCGTTCTTCTGATGGAATTCATCAGTGTATTCTATCTCAATCACATGCTTCTACTTGTGTGTTGCCATCAGGTTGACTTTTGTTGATAGTGTAGATTTTATATTTGACATCGGAATTCCATCAGCATATGTTGGTCTAATGACAACCTCTTGATTTCTTCTTACTCATGATAACATAAGTCAATGACCTATCTTCCTGCTAATCGGTGGGAGTTATTATGCTAGTCTCATCAGGCATCGGGATAGCTTAAAATATGTTTAGGCGATGGGCATAATTTCCCCGATGTCTTTTCCTTCAGTGTAACTCCTCCCAATACATTATGTCTCCTCAGCATAAGCTTTGACCCTTTATCACTGTAACCTTTTCTTATGATCAGTTTTACTTTTGCTAGTGTCCAGCAGAATAAGTCTTACCGATAGCATCATTGGCTATTGGCAATACAAGATTTCTCCATTTCCGCTAGTGTGCGTTCTACTCATGGACTTCATCGGTGTATTCTATCCCGATCACATGCTTCTACTTGTGTGTTACCATCCGGTTGACCTTTTTCGATAGTTTAGATTTCATATTTTATGTCAAAGTTCCAACGAACATGAGGTATTATTTTTTTTAAAAGTAATTACGCACCATCATTATACATAGGCTCAGGGTGCAAAAATTGGGAGGAAGTAGGCATAATTGCTGCAGATAGATGCTCAACAGCAACTATACAAGAGTTTGGTCCTTTCATTCTTGTCATCAAGATTTTTTTCAAGTTCCTTTACTTTCCTTGCATTCTCTTGTTCACTTTATTTCCAGTTGTAACCGGCTTTAATTCCTGCTAAATAGCTCCATAGAATAGTAGGGCCTTTGATATCAGTTTGAATGAATTGGAATTTAATTTGAATGAAATGGCCCTACAATTCTATGGCCTTTTCTTTTTGGATTGTCTAAATATTTTAAGTTTACTTTTGGTTTTTGCATTTGTCCGAAAAACTTCCATAAAAAGAAGTTCCTAACGCCTCCCTTTATAATAGTAAGGCCATGAGATTGTATTCTATATGTATTCCGATAGCAAGAACAAATTTCATGAGATTGTATTATGTTTGTATTCCTATAGCAAGAACAACTGGGCATATCCCTTGCCCAGATAGTTAATTGTCCAGATCATTTGTATTCTTATAGCAATAATAAGAACGGTAAGAAGGGGGGGAGCCTAGGAAGAGGGCAGAGAAGTGGGGAGCCAGGGCATATAGGTGGGTAGCCTATGTAGCTTGTTCCCTAGTTGTCCCCTCCCTGTGTAGGGACATAAAGGTCAGGTGATTTGGAGTTGCCTCTACTGGGGCCTCAATTCCCTGCTACATGAATCCTGATTTATTTCATTAAAAAATTGGGACCAAATATGAGCTCGAATTCCCTTGCCGAATAGTAGAGCTTTAGAAACTAGTAATCAAATTGTGACCAAATTATTAGCTCGAATTAGCTTGAATTCCCTTTTTGAATAGTAGGGCATTAGCAACTTGTTCACTTTGCTTAATGGTATCCACTTTGGCAAAATATGGATCCTCAACCTCCTTAACCTCTCCATTCTATGGCTGCTAGTTATAAAGACAAGTCGCTTCATAGATTCTAGAGGGGTCAACAATTCTCTATGACTATAAACCCTTCCAGCCCTCAAAATAGCCCTTTTATGGAAGCAACTTTTCTATGATTATTTAGTATTCTATGGGTAGTTGCTTGTACACTTTTCCCCACTTAAAGGGTCTCTTCATTTTCTGCAGTTAGCAGATAAAATTCCTCATCTTGGGATGGCTCTTTATATGGTGCTTGCCAATCCTTAAATCCATGTACCAATTCAATCTGTATGTCAACAAGAGTTTCCCACTTTTTATTGGATGTTCGTTGTTCCACACTTCTAGCATACTCATTAATATCAAGGGCCCTTAACACATGGGGATATTTTTTGACATGTTGAATTGCCATTTCTTATGTTTCCTCATCCGTATCATCTATATATTGTCCTTCATATTCATAGCATACACCCTCAACCATTGTCTTGGCTAGTTCATATGACTCTAGATGAATTATAGTATCATCCAATGGATCCATAACATGGTTCCCAGAAGCTTCTTGCTCGGTCCCTCTAACACTAAAAAAACCAACAACATTTATAAAGACAAGTCACTTCATATCTTCTATAGGGGTCAACAATTCTCTACGACTTTAAACCCTTCTAGCCCTCAAAATAGCCCTTTGTATGGAAGCAACTTTTCTAGGTCCAAGGCCAGCTACAAATTGCATAATTTATTTGTTATTTACGTATTTTGTTATGGGTTAATAGAATTCTGGGTATTGTATAGAACTTTACAAGAATTGATGGAGTAACTGTAATAGCTCCATCAATTCAGTAACTTTACAGTGGAATTCATTGATTTCATTTCCTTTTGTTACTACATGATGAGCTTGACCCTCATGGAAGACATATTTGTCCCCACATATAGCACTCTTGTTCATGTATTAAGCAAACTCTGTAATTGATGCATATTTAACTGTTTTATCCTTCAAGTTTTTCATTAATGAACTTCAACAACAATGATCAAATAAACCATTCTTCTCAAGTTGAATGGAACCTTTTATACCAATACATCTATGTTTTCCTACCCTCATGGATCAAGACTTGATATTAGCTAAACATTCTTCTTTATGTCATAGCATTTCTCCAAAGTGCCTTTGGCATGCTTTAGATGTGTCAATATTAATTAGATTGAATATATTTTTAAAGTCTCTTAACACATTCCATGACAAGAAAATGACTCATTTGGATTAAGGAGTACTTTCCTAAACCATTCCTTCATATTCAACAATCCATTCCCACACCCACATCATAATTCATATTCATGTTAGTTGTTATGAACGTTTTAAACTAACAATCAATGAATCATAGGATAGAAGAAAACTTGGTATACACAAGGATAAATATTTCAATCATTGATTCTTAAACATCCATCATGATTAAACATCACATATCATAAGCCTTTTTAACAATCACTAGGGTTGTACATAATATTCAATCATATCATAGGATATAAATTATCAATAATTATAAAGAAAGAGAAAGCCAACTATATAAGCTCAGCAAGCCACCATACAAAAATTAAATTTGGTAGAAACTAAAATAAACTATATGTTGACATAGAATATATATTTTATATATAAACTATATGCTGACATAACATATATATAAACTATGTATTTCAAATTTTGACCACGCATGCGCGCAAGAGAATGACATAGCACACTGCACTGAGACCCTAACTGAATAGTTGCACCAAGAACCACTGCATACAACCCCTGATTGGAGAGTTGTGAGACTTCATTGGACGAGTTTTGCAAGGCCATTAAGTCAAGGAGGAATTCTAGGAACCATTTGGTTGGAGGAAAGCCAGAGCGAGAGGCAAGGGCACTCAGAAAGGGAAAATCGACCAAGGGACAACGAGTGTAAGTAATTTTCCCCCATATTTAGAAATTACATTTAAAAGATTCTACAAATCAGTCCTTAAAACCAATTCTTAAACCTTCCAAAGCCTAACCATAATTTATCGACTACACCTGGGGCTTTAGTCATAATAACATAGATACAAATATCATCCAAAAAGTTTAAGCTGCATCAAAAAAACTTGTACTGGTCTGTTTGATCTTGAAGTACAACAACATTTCATCCTCACAAAATGAAGATATCTCGTCCTTCTACCTTTTTAGAAAATTTGCCATCTTGACAAAGTATTAAATCTTTGATCTCATATTTGTTACAATATTGTTATTAATTAGCTTTTAATTGTAGGAGAAGTAATTTTTTTGGTATAACATATGCTTTTTTTTGGGATCAATAATTGGTATTTATATTATTTAATAAGAAAATGGGTACATTTGAACCAGAGAAATGTGGTATCATAAAACCACTAGTTAGCCCTACCACCGAAAAAACACATCGACAAAATTGCCTATTCATACTAGATGCAGAAAACCCCATGGAATATAAAAAATCCCCATATCCATACACCCAGTAATACAAAATTAGTGTCCATGACACCATCTTGAATTTACAGAGTTGGGGACTAAGTCCGAGACACCAAACACATGAAACAACATTCTATCAAAGGGGGAGCCAGACCATAAAAACTAAAATCGAAACCAAGCACAAAAATTAACCCATAAGTGGCTTGTATGCTAGATCATTGTTGAATTCAGAGAGGGACATCATTTCTTGTGCAATCCATTACCTTGGTCATAGCTCCCGACCCACCTCCTCTCTGGCCACCTCATGCAAAGCCTGTAGAATCTCCTTTGTCCTCATCAAATTAGAATTTTTTTTGAATGCTTCCCACCCACGATGAGCCAGGTCCCTACAGCGATCCTTCAAGACATCCTCCTACCATCAAATAAAAGGTAATGGAACACCTTGCACATCCTAGCTTGCAAAGGTTCTAATGTCCACACCCATAATTGCTCTTTCACAGATATCGTCCAAATTCAAAACGTAGTTTGAATCAATCAAAGTTCTCAGAGCCCTCTTCACCTTCTCCACCTCTTGCTCAAATTGCAACCCCCAAGAAGCAATCAAAGAGTACACTTCCATGCTAGTCTGATATCAATGACTCACATGGACAAAATCCTCCCCAAGCAACATTTTAACTGCTTCATACAAATGATGATTTTAAACAAGAAAAGACCTTTCATCCTCCTATCTGTTATGTTGCCCAAAAATGGCACCAGTTTCTTGTCAGTCAAGAATGTGCAATTTGCTTCCATTATGCACTAACCAAAACCACCCTACACTTGTAGCTTTGAGAAAGAAAACAAAAGTGATGGCCATAAAAAATCCCAAGGCTTTAAATGCATTAACATCGGTCATCGCAAATAAAGGCTTTATATGCACCAATTTCTTATCAGTCAAGAATGTGAAATTCGCTTCCATTATGCACTAACCAAAACCAGCCTACACTTGCAGTTTGAGAAAGAAAACAAAAGTGATAGCCATAAAAAAGCCCAAGGCTTCAAATGCATTAACACATGAAACATCATTCCTCACATCTACCAGACTATGTGCACTATCCTTCACATGAGTTGGCATTGAATACACATTCATATATTAGAAATAATAATAATAATAGTATATTAAAAATAATAATAGTGTACTATAAATAATAATAGTATATTAGATAATATGGATTAACATTGTGTGGATTAGACTGAGCAGTAGTTTGGGGCAACAATTAGAGACAAACCAACTTACACCTTCAACCCAAAGATGATTTATATAGTCATTACAACCCCTCACCAATTTTTTTAACCAACTTTATAATTAGTTGGTTGTCTGGGAAACAAAATGCTACTTTTTGCACCAAAATTGCAAAGTTGCTCATTTTCATCTTTTGAGCAATTTTGACAACTTTTGCAATTTTCAACCAAATTATCTCTTATCAACCTAGGAATCCCCAAACATGTTAAATATGACATAAAACCATGACTTACATCAATTTCATCACTTTTGGCCACCTCTGGAGCCATTAACCAGTGTTGACCTATTCAGGACCTAGTTGGCTTAGACATGACAAAAAATGGCACAATGGCCCTACAAATTTTATCCAATACATGTAATGACCTCAAAAATCAATCTTTTCAGGCCTCAAAATGATGATGAACTTATAAATCCACATTTTCTCTAAAAACTAATGCCTAAACTAATCAATGATACTAAGAACTTGCATTCTAACTTGAAGTTTACTTAACTAAAACTCCCACCCTTTAGTCATTTCCATGTGCATGTTTATGGTAGTCCAGTCTACTAAAAATTACTATCATCACTACACTTTCATTTCTCATAGAAGGTGATCATATCTCCATGTTGCATTGTCTATTCTCAAACTTACTGTCATGTGCCTCTGTATTTAGAACCTGATTTCTATCACAATCCTTATTCTTCACTCCTCGTTACTAGTTTGCAACATTGTACCACCAATGTATTGAGCCTCTATGCATGCCTTATGACTATTGTATCTTTGAATTCCTTTGAGTTCTTTATTATCTTTGACAGAACTGATCTTCTTTTCTCTCTATGATTGTACTTTATCTTTGGTTTTCTTTGTGAAAAGATTTTTATGGACTACAATTGGCATTGATGGAATCTCCTTGTATTGCCCTTAAGTTTGGGGCCTTGAAATGGAGTGTATGCCTTATGATGGCACTATCTACTTTATGCTCTACAATATTCTCATGTCTCCAACTTATATGATTATCTTTTATGACTAGATATATCTTTGTAAGTTCTTTCTTTGTTAATCATTATCTTCTTGAGTTGTGTATGCCTAAGACTGAAATATTGTTCTTTATAGTCTTGTTGCTCACTATTTTATAATTTTCCTTAGGCACATGCACTATCACGTGTTTCCTTTTAAACAAGGTCTAGGACTGTACCTAACCCTACACTGTTATCCATGACTGCATACTGAGTTCTAGGTCTCTATTTTTATAATATCCTCCTTTGATAGTATTTTTAAACAATAATATGACTATCTATATGAATATTTATGAATGCTTTATGTACTAGGTGCAAGACATTTTTTGCATTTACTATTATGATTCCTTATGATAAGTCTTCTCATGCATTCTTGTAGCTATTTAATCTTTATCTTCCTGATAATGAAGTACCTATTGCACTTAATCCTTTGTAAGCTCACTGATATTAATGCTGTTGATATTTTGATTAAGTAAAAGTAGGTATTTGAAAGGTACCCGAACCTTGTACAAACCAGGAAAGCAGATCTGCTAGAAAAAAGTGCCCGATCACTTCAAAAAGACAAAATGAACCCACTAACAGGGATCAACTAACATAACATAACATTAAAAACCCAGAACAGACAGCGAAAGGAAAGCACGTAGACAGCAAAAAGACAGAACCTAGGACACCAATTGAAATCTAAATACTATTCATAATTTCCTCAGTGTGAACAACCATTTGTTTCATGTTGTTCGCTAAGGTCTTCAATTCCTCCAGCTCACGACCTTTGATGTCGCCCTTAATCTTTGTGTTAGCTCTGGTCCTCCTTTCATGACCCTTCTTGTCCAACTTCTCTTTATCACCATCCTTGTCGGCATTGTTCTCGAACTTGTTGATAAGGATGTTCATGTTGTCCATCGACGATTTGAGGATTTGGAAATTTTGGTCAGCAATCTTCTTGACATTGTGTTCCAACCTGTCAATTCTACTGCCGAAATCATTCATTTTGATTTCCATTTCCTTTCTATCTCCCATCTCATTGACCTTTTTTTCCGTAGCTATGATTTTTCCAACCATACATTCAATAGCTTCTGCATTATACAGAATGACAACTAATTCTTTAACATGTTCAACCAAGGGCTTGTCACCAATTGTAATTCTAGCAATAGCCTGCGTATCTATTTTCAAACTATTGATATCCTTCACCATGGTCGCGATGGTCTCACAGAAGGCCTTAACAGTATCATTGTCACCACTGCCACTTTTATCCCCTTTATCCTCCTTATGTAGACTTGTGGTATTCACGGCCTCAATATTATCCATAACTGGGTTGCCCTCCCCTTCTTTATCCTGACTCTCAACCTTCTTGTTTTCTTTAGCCTCCTCCCCAAAGTCAACCAGAATGCTACTAATATTAATCCTTTGTAATTGGCAAAATTTAACTCGATGGTAACACCGAAAAGTAGAAGCATGTGATCAGGATACCATACACGATTTAAGTCCATTTGCAGAACACACACTAGTAGCAATGGAGAAATCTTGTCTTGTCGATAGTCGATGAGGCTATCGGTATGACTTATCTCAATGGACATAGGCAAAAAGTAAAGTGCATCAGCAAAGGTTACGGAGATAAAGGGTCATCAGTGTAGACAAAAGCAGTCAGAATTATTATTTTTTTAAATATTGGGGAATGTCAAAATCGGACAAACACCACAAGACAACTGACAATGTTTCCATACCCATGATGACATAAACATTGTAGGATGCAGCCTGCTCTATCATCTTAATCGTCAAAATTCTGACATCTGCTTGAAGATGGTCCATCAACAAAACACACAATAGTGGAAATAGAGAAATTTCATCTTCTCGATAGCCGATGAGGCTATCAGTAAGCCTTATCCTGATGGAAACTAGAAAAACTAAAATGCATCAGCAAAGGTTATGGCTAGCGGCAATGGAGAAATATTGTCTTGCAGATAGCCGATGAGGCTATCGGTAAGACATATCTTGATGGAAACTCCCAAAGTAAAAATGCATCAAAAAAGGTTACGATGATATATAAAGGGTCATTGGTAGAGGTTACGGCGATAAAGGATGCAACAATGTCAAAATTTTGAGGTCTCCTCATCAAAAAACATACCGTGGGTGCATAGAAATTTTTGATGTGGTGTTGTCTGAATTTCGACATGAATCTCATTGTCAGAATCATTGACAAAAAAGTAGCAATGAGTAAATACGTTAGAATTCTGACGTTTAGTTTGAATTCCAACAAATGATCGTCAGAAAACTACTCCAAATGTACTAGTTGTTGTTTACCAGTTTCCGGTTGGTTTCGGTAGAGTGGTTGATTACGATATTGATCTGATATGCTCTAGTATGCTTTGGTTTGTGGAGTTGGTTTGGATATATCATTTATGCTATTCATATGTGTATCACAATCAGTTGGTTTGAGATTTGATGACTGAAGAGCTATCATTTGTTCTAGTAAGCCTTTTGGTCACCGGTAAGGGTTTTACCGGCAAGAATTTATTGAAGATATTTTGATGCATGTGATAAGTGGTGTTTGTGTGGCTTGTAGATGGTTCTTAGGATGCTGATGGTTATCATGTTCATGTTACTATTGATCGATGGTGTTGGATTTGGTTTATGGCAAACTATTTTGGGTCTAGCATTATCTAGGTTATGGACCGGTTTATGTAATGTGTTGGAGGATGTTCTTGATGCATTACCGGTGCGATTTAATGATTGGTTTACATTGTTTTTGGCCTAAGATGACTTGGTTGATCATTGGATTGTGGGTTTATGTTATGAACTTATTTAATTATCTTCTAGGTGGCTAACCTAATTGTTTAGGTCCCAGGTTGTTATAAATGTGATGTAAGATCTCTATGTAGATCATGGTCATATGGGATTATGGTTATCTGGGTGCGAATAATGTTGTAATCATATGCAGAAGGTTTGGTCAAGAATAGGTGATTGAATTGTGTTTGTAAGAGATGTTTGAGGCCTCTAGTATTGAGCTTAACCAGAAATGTACTCAGGCATAGGAGATGCTATCTTTGTAGTTCACTCTTCTTTCCAGATTGTAGTCTGATGTTTTTGTAGTCAGTGAGGCTCCTTTTTGTGATGAGAAGTGCGCTCTAGGCTATTGGCCTTCCTACATGTGTAGGCCCCTCATATTGTAATCATATACTTACTGTAGAAGTATTATCTAACTATGGGTAGACTTCCCACCATGTTTTTTCCCTTTACCGTGTTTTCCATGTACAAATCTTGGTGGCATGTGTTCTGGATGGATGGTAGCTATTTTGTGATTTTTTCTAATGTTTAGTTGCTATAACAGTTATTCTGGTATTTGGTTTATACATTCTGATATTAAGTTTATGTGTTATGGCAATAAGGATTTGAATACTTAAATTTTTATAATCCCATGACAATTGATTCACCTCCCCCCCTATCAGTTGTCTGCAAGTTCATCAAGTACATCTACAGTTGTTTTCCAGAGAGAAATTACTAGGCTTGATGGAACAAAGTACAGGGTATGGAAGATTCAGATGGAGACTCACCTAAGATGACTTGGAAATGAAATTTGGGAGATCATTGAGAATGGTGTTACATCATTTAATCTGGCATCTAGCAATACTCATCCACTAGGTCTAGATAAAGAGCTCGAGAATGATTGTAGAGCTAGAGAAGCCCTTTTGTGTACACTTTTTGATCAACAAATAATGTGACTAACTGAAAAATCAATTACAAAGGCTATATGGGACAAATTGGAGACTCTAAATGAAGGTGACCCTACTGTTAAAATTGCTAAACTTGATGGTTACAAGGTAAGATATGAAAACTTTAAGATGGAAGAAGATGAAAGGACAACTTCTTTTATGGAGAGAGCTAATGAGATTGTTTTGGGAATTCAATGTTGTGGTGGATCTCTGAGCGAAGATGAAATAGTTTCTAAAGTAATGAGAGCTTTACCACTAGCTTATAAGATGAAGGCTACTACAATTAATGAGCTTAGAACTATGGAAAATACCTATGTTAATAGGGATACCTTGGTTGGGAAGCTATCTTGTTTCGAGCTTGAGAAATTTGGACCTTCTAGAGCTGTGAAATCTGAACCTTCTTTTCATGCATCTACATCATCTACCAGCAAGAGTAATTGGAAAGATTTATATGGAAAGGAACTAGAGGATATGAAGAAAGAAGATGAAGAGATTGAGAAACTTGAAGCCTTATTTTCTAGAAGAGTACCCAAAGGATGGACAAGAAGTAAGTATGAAGGAAAATCACCTTTAAATTGCTTTGCATGCAATAAAATAGGTCATTTTGCATCTAGATGTCTTGAAAGGAATTCAAGATTTGAAGAAAGAGAGACGATCTTTTAGGCCTAACCATGATTATTAGAACAAGCATAAGTATAGGAAAATCAAAGACAAATCATGTTACTATGTGGATGAGGAAGGTGTGACTGATTATGATGATGAACTGGCACAGGAGTCAGCTAGTGGATTCAACAATGGAAAGGAATGGGTATTTTTGGCTATCAAGGAAGATGATCTGGTACCTAAAGAGAAGGCCCTTGTGGCTAAAATTGAATTCAAGGATGAATGGGTAATTGACAGTGGATGTTCACATCATATGACTAGAGATAAAAGGAAGTTCTTATCTATGCAAGAATTTGATGGTAGTCTTGTTAGATTTGGAGATGACAAAGCATGTATGATCAAGGGAAGAGGAACAATATCATTGGATGGTAAGCATAATACTGATAATATTTATTATGTTGAAGGTTTAAGGCATAATCTTTTGAGTGTAGGAAAGTTGGTGGATAAGGGATTTCAGTTACAGTTCAAGGATGGAAAATGCAAGATTATCAACAGATCTGGATTAGAGACTACAACTGGTACACAGACTAAAGGTAATATATTTCATTTGAACTCTAGTGAGAAGACATGTTTGATTGCACAAATTGATGAGATTTGGCTATGGCATAAGAGGTTGTATCATTTGAATTTTAATTGCATTGTGAAGATCAGTTCTAGTAAGGCAGTCAAAGATATACCTAAGATTGTAAAGCCCTATAATCCAGTATGTAAGGAATGTAAAAGAGGAAAGAAAGTTAGTTATTGATATTAGGAAAGCAAGATAAATCTATTGATGTTATTGAGATTATTTATACTTACTTGTGTGGTCTGAATAGAATCAAAAGTTTTCAAGGTGATAGATATTTCATGCTAATCATTGATGACTATTCAAGAATGATGTGGGTTACTTTTCTAAGGGAGAAGTCTGAATCATTTGTAACGTTTAAAATATTTAAAGCTAAAGTTGAGATAAAGAATTCATATCTCATGAATTTAACAACTATTGTTAGAAGAATGAGGGAAGGAGATAGTTGTCCGCACCCCAAACACCTCAGCAGAATGGAGTTGTGGAAAGGAAGAACAAAACTATATTGGATGCAACTAGAACTATGATGATGGAAGATAATGTGTCTCATGTCTACTGGAGAGAAGCTGAAATCATGATGGTATACACATTCTATAGAGTTCATGTCAAAGGAGATACCGGTAAAACACCTTATGAGTTATGGTTTGATCCTACACCAACAGTTAAGTATTTCAGAATATTTGTAGTAAATTCTATATCAAAAGAGATGATTCCATTGGAAATTTTGATCCTAGATGTGATGAAGGAATAATTCTTGGTTATTCTAATGAAAGCAGAGCATATGGATGCTATAACAAAAGATTGCAGAGAATTGTGGAGAGCACAAATGTCAAAGTGGATGAGCAGAACAAAAGTCAAATCAGAACTTATGAGAGAGAACCGACAGTAGAAATGATCATAACTAAATCGTTAGTACCTACACCAAAACAAAATGTTGAATCAGTTACTACTGCAGTATTAGAAAATTCAACAGTAATTGAAGATCAGGACAGAGGAATAGAAAAATATAACACTCCTAGGTATGTAAGGTTGAATCATTCAGAAGATTGGATCATTGGAGACAAAAGAAAAGTAGTGATGACAAGAAGAAGGTTAGCAACTGATGAGGTATATTTTTTTTCTCAAGTTGAACTAGCATTAGTAATTGAATCTTGTAAAGATGAAAGTTGGATGAAAGCTATGGAAGAAAGATTAGATTAGATAGAAAAGAATAACACATGGACTTTAGTTCTCTAGCCTAAAAATAAGAATGTTATTGGAACTAAATGGGATTTTATGAATAAATTGAATGAAGATGCACAAGTTGTGAGGAATAAAGATAGATTGGTTTGTAAAGGATATTCTCAAAAGGAAGGAATTGATTATGGTGAAACCTTTGCACAAGTAGCTAGGATTGGAGTTGTGAGATTATTTCTTGCTTATGCTGCTCATAAGAACTACAAGGTTTATCAAATGGATGTTAAGTGTGCATTTCTGAATAAAGATCTAGAAGAGGAATTTTATATTGAGCAACCTAGTGGATTTTCACTTTCAGATGAAAAAAACATGGTTTGCAAGTTAAAGAAAGTTTTATATGGATTGAAACAAGCCCCTAGAGCTTCGTATACAAGACTAAAAAATATTTTTTGAAGCTTGATTTCACTCAAGGTAATGCTGACAATAATTTATATTATAAGATCCTTGATGATGACATACTGATTATTGAGGTCTTTGTTGATGATATAATTTTTGGAGGTGAAGATAAGTTGTGTATGGAATTCTCTAACAATATGAAGAATGAATTTGAGATATCTATGATTGAAGAGATGATATTTTTATTAGGTTTGCAGATTACTTAGACTGATAAAGGTATTTTCATCTATCAAACTAAGTATGCTAGAGAGTTGTTGAAGAAATTTGGTATGGGAAATTGTAAACCAATTAGTACTCCTATGGCTACAAGTGAGAAATTGACAAAGAAAGATGCATCTACACTAGTAAATCCTACAAGGTACTGTTAGACAGTTCAAATAATCAGAAGATAACTGAGGGGGGGTTGAATCAGTTGTCACAGATTATGAGAATATTTAGAAATTAAAACTTTAATACCGAAACCCAAAACATTAATACCGAAATTCTTAAACCAAATACCAGAATAGTAGTTAAACCAATTAAGCATAAGCAGTAATCATAGAATAAATACCATCCACATGACACTAAGATTTATATGTGGAAAACCCGGTAAAGGGAAAAACCACGGTGGTAAGCCTACCCATAGTCAGATAATACTTCTGCAGTAAGTATGTGAATTACAATTGAGGGGCTTGGACTTGGAAGAAGACCAATAGCCTAGAGTGGACTGCTCATCACAAAATGATTCTCACTAACTACATAGAAATCCATACTACAATCTAGAGAAGTGTTTGAAATGCAAAGATAGCATCTCCTATGCCTGAGTACAATTTTGGTTAAACTCTATACCGGAGGACTAAATCCTCTTACATAAACCCAATTTGATCTCCAATGATCAACCAAATCCTCTGCCTGAATGATATTACATTATTTGCACATTACATATAAATTTTCCTGACCTACTTCTCTGCCATATGATCTACAATGGGATCTTACAATATATATATACAAACCCTCGACCATAAACAATCCGATTGACCACCAGATAATAAACCAATTACATAATTACAAAAAATGTCATCCTTAGACCAAACAAATAATACCCAACACATAAGACATCTTGAAAACACATCGAGAGGTCTGATACACACGTTAAATTAAGTCGGTCCATAACCTAGATCAACCAGGACCTAATATACATCCACATGCTTAAGAAATGATCTCCATCCACCAAGTCTCAAACATGAACACCAATAGTATTCTGAAACTTGACCAGAAGTTGTATCAACACCACTTATGCATATCACCAAAGATCTTCACCAAAAGCTCTATCTATGAAACCCTCGCCAAAACTAGAAGCCATGCTTCCAAGCAAACAGGATAGCATCAGATTAGCTAACCCAAACCAAATGACTGAATATGATCATGAGTATCATGAATAAGTTAATTCCATAACCAAATCATATTGTAGCCTACCAGATCATGTCAGATCCAAACCAACTAGAAACTGCTCAACCTACCAATACCAGAAGGGTGTTGGTAAACCATCCAAATAGCTAGTGTTAACATAAATGAAACACATAATCAATTCCACCAAATGGCCAACCATCTCCCCCTTTGGCATTAATGGCAACACTAGATGTGAAAAACATCTAAATACCAAGAAATGTCAAACAAGTCTCCCACATAAAGATATAGCAATGAAGTTATGAAACAAAGATCAAACTCTCGCTCTGAATAATATCTCTATAAAGCTTTGAAATATACATATATATCCCCCCCTCATGTATACAACCAACTCTTTAAGTTTATTTTTCACATTAATATCTCTCACCCATTGACATCAATCCCAGAAATATGACAGAAATATCAAAGCAAACACATAAACCACTGAGTCATAAAGCTAACTACTCCCCTTGAGTAGTAGCATCCCCACATCAGTGCCTAAATGAAAAATATCTCTGATAATGCATACC
Source organism: Cryptomeria japonica (assembly GCF_030272615.1). Taxonomy (NCBI): domain Eukaryota; kingdom Viridiplantae; phylum Streptophyta; class Pinopsida; order Cupressales; family Cupressaceae; genus Cryptomeria; species Cryptomeria japonica. The sequence goes on along the minus strand of NC_081411.1, from coordinate 720,916,761 downwards.
AGACTGATGCCAAATTGCATCAATCAAGTCTTTACCAAAGGGGCAAAAACCCCTAATCTATCTCTCAGGTACTTGAATGATTCTTTAGGCACAGGTTTAGTGAAACTATATGTAATCTTCTCTTTAGTGTTCACATAAACAAATCTGACTTCATTTTCTTAAAATTGAAGAATGCCTTAAAAGAATTGTTGAACAAAGCTTAAATATTCTGAAGGCTTCAGCTAGCAACACAAAAATCCTCATCAGCAAAATGGAAGAGGCGAAGGACTCCCTAGAGATTGAACCTAACATGGATGGCACAGGAGAAGTGCAAGGACCTAGAACAAGGACCGGAGATAAAAAAGAAGGAGAAAAAGCCAAACAAGGACATGGAAGAATTCAAAGTTGTCACAGCAAACTATGATTAGCTGGTGAATAAGGCGGAGGAGCTCCTTAACTCTTTTTAGTTGTGTTGTGTTTTCTATAGTTTTTTCCACTCTGTTCTTCCTTTCTTTTGTTGTCCTTTCGGTTGACTGGTTTTTTCCAGTCGTTTTGTAAGTTGTTCCTAGCAAATCTAGATGTTTTTTGATGAACTATTTTATGCTCCTATGTTAAAGGTTTCGGGTCCTTAAAACCTACTTTTCTTATTAATCAGAACAAATCTGACTTCATTTTTTTCCACCTTTTCCTTGAAAACAATATGCTTGATAGATATGTGCTTTGTCTTAGAATCAAATACCAGACTCTTTGATATATCAATAGCAGCAAAGTTATCATAGTGAATAAGTATCGATGCATCACAGTCCACCTTTATATCCTTCGACATTTGCTTCATCCATAGAACTTGTGTACAGTTAGTAGCAGCAGCAACATACTCAGCTTCAGCAGTAGATAAAGAAGTACATGATTATTTCTTGCTGATCCATGGAACCAACTTCTTTCCAAGAAAGAAAGCTCCACCAGAAGTACTTTTTCAGTCATCAACATCTCCAGCCCAATCGGAATCTGTATATGCACATAATGTAAAGTCATTATCCTTAGGGTACCACAAGCCATATTCGGATGTACCTTGCAAGTATCTAAAAATCCTTTTAACCGCACTCTCATAATTTTCTCTAGGATCACTCTGAAATCTTGATACAATACAAACAACATTCATTATGTCAGGCCTAGTTTGAGTCAAATAAAGTAGACCTCTAATCATAGATTTGTATCTTGTAGGATTACCAGTGCAGAAACATTTTTTCTTGTCAATTTCTCACTTGTAACCATAGGAGTACTTACCGGTTTGGAATTTCCCTTACCAAATTTCTTCAACAATTCCTTAGCATACTTAGTTTGATAGATGAAAATACCTTTGTCAGTCTGAGTAATCTGCAAACCTAAGAAAAAATTCATTTCCCCAATCATAGACATTTCAAATTTATTCTTCATATTGTTAGCAAAGTCCTTACACAACTTATCTTCACCTCCAAAAATGATGTCATAAAAAAATACTTCAATAATAAGTATATAATCATCAGTGATCTTATAATATAAATTACTGTCAGCATTATGCTTAGTAAAACTAAGCTTCGAAAGATATTTATCGAACCTTGCATACCAAGCTCTGGGTGCCTGTTTCAATCCATATAAAGCTTTCCATAAACTGCAAACCATATTTGTATCATCTAATAGTGAAAAACCATCAGGTTGCTCAATATAAAATTCCTCATCAAGATCCCCATTAAAAAAAGCACACTTAACATCCATATGATAAACCTTGTAGTTTTTATGAGCAGCATAGGCAAGAAATAATCATACAGCTTCAATCCTAGCTACAGGTGCAAAAGTTTCTCCACAATCAGTTCCTTCCTTCTAAGAATATCCTTTACAAACCAATATATCCTTATTCCATATAACTTGACCATCCTCATTCAATTTATTCCTAAAAACCCATTTAGTTCCAATAACATTCTTATTTTTAGGCTGGGGAACCAAACCCATGTGTTATTTTTCTTAATTTGATCTAATTCTTCTTCCACAACTTTCAACCAGTATTCATCTTTACATGCCTCAATTACTGATACTGGTTCAAACTATGAGATTAAACATACCTCATTAGTTGTCAGTCTTCTTCTTGTCATTACTCCATTTATTTTGTCCCCAATGATTTGATCTTCAGAATGATTCAATCTCACATACCTAGGAGTCCTTTGACTCTTTGTTCCTCTTCCTTGTTCTTCAGTTACTGTAGAATTTTCTGATACTGTCAGAGTATCCAGTTCAATGCTCTGTTCTGGTAAAGGTGATAACAATTCAGATAAAATCATTTTTACCACTAGTTCCTTCTCATAAACTTTGATTTGACCTTTATTCAGCTCATCCACTTTGACATTAGCACTCTCCACAATTCTCTGTAATCTTTTGTTATAACATCTATATGCCTTTATTTCATTAGAATAACCAATAAATATGCATTCATCACATCTAGGATCAAATTTGACACTGATATCATCTCTCCTGATATAAGATTTACTACCAAAGATTCCAAAATACTTAACTATAGGTGTATTTCCAAACCATAATTCATAAGGTGTCTTACCGGTTTCTCCTTTGATATGTACTATGTTAAATGTATAAACCGTTGTGCTCATTGCTTCTCTACAATAGATATGAGGTAGACTAGCTTCCATCATCTTTGTTCTAGCAACATCCAAGATAGTTTTGTTCTTCCTTTCCACAACTCCATTCTACTAAGGTGTCCAGGGAGCAAAAAATTGTCTTCTTATACCATGATTCTCACAAAAGTTACTAAACTCACTAGATGTGAATTCCCCACCATGATTTGATCTCAAGCATTTAATCTTAAATCCTATCTCAGTTTCCACTTTAGACTTAAATATTTTAAACTTTTCAAATGCCTGATATTTTTCCTTTAGAAAAGTAACCCACATCATTCTAGAATAATCATCAATGATTAGCATGAAATATCTATCACCTTGGAAACTTTTAACTCTAGCAGGGCCACACAAATCAGTATGAATAAGATCAAGAAAATCATTAGATTTATCTTGTATACACCTAAAAGAGGTTTTGACCTATTTACCCATTTGACATTCTTTACATACCAAATTATAGGGCTTCAAAATCTTAGGTATATCTCTAACTTCCTTAGTTGAACTAATTTTCACAATGCAATAAAAATTCACATGACACAACCTTTTATGCCATAGCCAACACTTATCAATCTCTATAATCAAACATGTCTTCTTACCGGAGTTCAAATGAAATATATTACCTTTTGTCTGTGTACCAGTTGCAATATCGAAACTAGATCTATTAATGATTTTGCATTTTCCATCCTTAAACTTTAATTGAAATCCCTTTTCTACCAATTGTCCTACACTCAAAAGATTATTCCTTAAGCCTTCAACATAATAAACATTGTCAGTGTTGTTCTTGCCATCGAGTGATATAGTTCCTTTTCATTTGATCATACATGCTTTGTCATCTCCAAATCTAACTAGACTGCCATCAAATTCTTGCAAAGATAAAAACTTCCCTTTATCTCCAGTTATATGATGTGAACAACCACTGTAAGTTACCCTTTCATCCTTGTCTTCAATTTAAGTAGCAAGTTCCTTCTCTTTAGCTACATTCTCTTCTAGTGCTAGAACATCTTCCTTGATAGCCAAGAACACCCATTCCTTCTCTATTTTTCTTGTACTTATACTTGTTCTGATAGCCAAGGTTTGGCCTAAAAGATCTTCTAACTCTTTCTTCAAATCTTGAATTCCTTTCAAGACATCTAGATGCAAAATGACCAATCTTATTACATGCAAAACATTTAAAATGTGATTTTCCTTCATACTTACTTCCTACCGATCCTTCAAGTACTCTTCTTGCAAACAATGCTTCAAGTTGCTCAAACTCATCATCTTCTCTTTTCATCTCTTCCAATTCCTTTGCATATAAGGCTTTGCAATCTTGCTTACTGGTTGCAGATGTAGATGCATGAAAAGAAGGTTTAGTCTTCATAGCTCGAGAAGGTCCAAATTCTTGAAGCTCTAAAGAAGATAATTTCCCAACCAAGGTATCTCTGTTAACAAATGTGTTAGCCATTGTTCTCAGCTCATTAATAGCAGTCCTTCATCTTGTAAAATGGTGGTGGGGCTTTCAAAACTTTAGAAACAATTTCATCTTCACTAAGAGTTCCACCACAATATTAAATTCCCATAACAATCTCATTTACCCTTTCCATAAATGCAGTAATCCTTCCATCTTCTCCCATCTTCAGGTTTTCATATCTCACATGATAACCATCAAGTTTTGCAATATTCACTTTAGGTTCAGCTTCATTAGGAGTCTCCAACTTATCCCATATAGCCTTTCCAGATGATTTGTCACTTAATCCCATTATTTGCTGATCAGAAAGTGCACACTAGAGGGCTTCTCTCGCTCTACCATCATTCTCAAGCTCCTTGTCCAGGTTTGCCAGTGCAGGATTTGTAGATGCTAGATTATAAGGTGTGACACCATTCTATGTGATCTCCCAAATCTCCTTGCCAAGACATCTAAGATGATTCTCTATCTGAATCTTCCATACTGTGTAATTTGTTCCATCAAGCCTAGGAATATCTCTCTGAAAGATAGCTCCAGACGAATTGGATGAACTTGAACTGTTAGTCGCCATAGGATCTTCCTCAAGCTATTAATCTTTCTGCCAAGAGGACCAAATCTTGGATACCAATTGTTAGACAGTTAAAATAATTGGAAGATGACTAAGAGGAAAGGCATAAATCAGTTGTCATAGATTACAAGAACATTTAGCAATTAAAACTTTAATATTGGAACCCAAAACATTAATATCAGAATTCTTAAACCAAATACCAAAATAGTAGTTAAACCAATTAGGCATAAGAAGTAATCATAGAATAAATACCATCCACGTAACACCAAGATTTATATGTGGAAAACCCAATAAAGGAAAAAACCACGTTGAGAAGCCTACCCACAGTTAGATAATATGTGAATTACAATTGAGGGGCCTGCACTTGTAGGAAGGATAACAACCTAGAGTGCACTTCTCATCACAAAAGGAGTCTCACTGACTACATAGAAATCCATACTACAATCTGGAGAAGTATTTGAACTGCAAAGATAACATCTCCTATGCCTGAGTAAAGTTTCGGTTAAGATCTATACTGGAGGACTAAATCCTATTAAATAAACCCAATTCGTTCTCCAATGATCAACCAAATCCTCTACCTGAAGAATATTACGTTATTCTCACATTACATATTCAATTCCTTGACCTACTTCTCTACCATATGATCTAAAATGAGATCTTACAGTATATATATACACACCCTCGACCATAAACAATCAGGTTGGCCACTAGACAATAAACCAATTACATACTTAAAAAACATGTCACCCTTAGACCAAACAAATAATATCCAACACATAAGACACCCTAGAAACACATCGAGAGGTTCGATCCACACGTTAGATTAAGCTAGTCCATAACCTAGATCAACCCGGACCCATTATAGGTCCACACACTAAAGCAATGATCTCCATCCACCAAGTCTTGAACATGAACACCAACTATATCTTGAAACTCCACTAGAAGTTGTACCAACACCACTTATGCATATCACCAAAGATCTTCATTAAAGGATCTATCAGTGAAACCCTCGCTGGAACTAAAAGCCATGCCTCCAAGCAAATAGGATAGCATCCGATCATCAAACCAAAATGAAATGACTGGATATGATCACCAGTATCATAAATAAGTTAATTCCATAACCAAATCATACTAGAGCCTACCAGATCATGCCAGATCCAAACCAACCAAAAATTGCTCAACCTACCAGGACTAGAAGGGTGTCAGTAAATCATCGAAATAGATAGTGTTGACATCAATGACAAAACATCAATACAACACATAATCAATTCCACCAAATGGCCAACAAGTACAAGTCTTTGATCGAAGGTTTTTTATATCTGACTCAGATGAGATTGGATATAATGAATGCAATTTGTATTGTATCAAGATATCAGAATTATTGTAGAGAAAATCGTGAGAGTGCGGTGAAAAGGATTTTCATGTATTTACAGGGAACAACTAAGTATGGTTTGCGGTATCCTAAAAATGATGACTTTACATTATGTGCATATATAGATATAGATTGAGGTGGAGATGTTGATGACTAGAAGAGCACATCTAGTGGATCTTTCTTTCTTGGAAAGAAACTTGTTTCATGGATCATCAAAAAGCAGTCATGCACCCCTTTATCTACTATTGAAGCTAAGTATGTTGTTGTTGCTAATAACATACACAAGCTCTATGGATGAAGCAAATGTTAAAGGATATAAAGGTGGATTGTAATGAACCAATAGTTATTCATTGTGATAACTCTGTTGCTATTGATATATCAAAGAATCTGGTTTTTAATTCTAAGGCAAAGCACATATCCATCAAGTATAACTTTTTGAAGGAGAAGGTGGAAGAAAATGAAGTCGGATTGTTATATGTGAACACTAAAGAGCATATTGCAGATATCTTCACTAAACCTTTGTCTAAGAAATCATTTGAGTTCTTCAGAGGTAGATTGGGAGTTTATGCCCCTCCAGTAGAGACAAGGTTTATCAAATGGATGTTAAGTGTGCATTTTTTAATGGGGATCTTGATGAGGAAATTTATATTGAGCAACCTGATGGTTTTTCACTATCAGATTATGCAAACATGGTTTACAGTTTATGGAAAGATTTATATGGATTGAAACATGCACCTAGAGCTTGGTATACAAGGTTGGATAAATATCTTTTGAAGCTTGGTTTTACTAAGGGTAATGCTGACAACAATTTATATTATAAGATCACTGATGATGATATACTGATTATTGAAGTATTTGTTGATGACATCATTTTTGGAGGTGAAGATAAGTTGTGTAAGGAATTTGCTAACAATATGAAGAATAAATTTGAAATGTCTATGATTGGGGAAATTAATTTTTTCTTAGGTTTACAAATTATTTAGACTAAAAAAGGTATTTTCATCTATCAAACTATGTATGCTAAGGAATTTTTGAAGAAATTTGGTATTGGAAATTCTAAATCGGTATTTACTCCTATGGTTACAAGTGAGAAATTGACAAGAAAAGATATTTTTGCACTAGTAAATCCTACAAGATACAAATCTATGATTGGAGGTCTAATTTATTTGACTCAGACTAGGCCTAACATAATGAATGTCATTTGTATTGTATTAATATTTCAGAGTGATCCTAGAGAAAATCATGAGAGTGCAGTGAAAAGGATTTTTATATACTTGCAAAGTACATCAAAATATGGTGTGTGGTGCCCTAAGAATAATGAATTTACATTATTTGCATATACAGATTCTAATTGGGTTAGAGATGTTGATGACCAGAAAAGTACTTTCAGTGAAACTTTCTTTCTTGGAAAGAAGTTGGTTTCATGGATCAGCAAGAAACAATCATGTACTTCTTTATCTACTGCTGAAGTTGAGTATGTTGTTGTTGCTACCAACTGTACACAAGTTTTATGGATGAAGCAAATGTTGAAGGATATAAAGGTTGACTGTGATGCATTAGTAGTTATTCACTGTGATAACTCTGCTGCTATTGATATATCAAAGAATCTGGTATTTTAATCTAAGACAAAGAATATATCTATCAAGTATAATTTTTTGAAGGAAAAGGTGGAAGCAAATGAAGTCAGATTGGTTTATGTGAACACTAAAAAGCATATTGCAAATATTTTCACTAAACCTTTGCCTAAAGAATCATTTGTGTACCTGAGAGATAGATTAGGGTTTTTTTCCCCTCGGGTCGAGACTTGATTGATATGATTTGTCATTAGTTTGGTATGGATTTATTAATGATATCATTCATTTTGGATTGATGAGTTGATGCTACTACTCAGGGGGAGTAGTCAGCTGCATGGTTCAGAGGATTTATGATTTTTATTTGATGTTTATGTCATATTTTTGGCATTGATGTCAAAGGGAGAGAGATAGGTGTGAAAAATAGAGCTTAACAGAATATTAATCAAAGGGGGAGAGATCAGAGCTTAACAGAGATATATTCATTAGGGGAGTTTGGTTCAGAGCTTCATTGCTATATTATTTTGTGGGATATTTTTTGTTGTCTTCCATAGGGGGAGACTTTTTAGGCATTTCTTGTCACTTGGATGTTATATATTCATTAGGGGAGTTTGGTTCAGAGCTTCATTGATATATCGTTTTGTGGGAGATTGTTGGTTGTCTTCCATAAGGGAAGACTTGTTTAGCATTTCTTGGCACTTGGATGTTTTTCACATGTAGTGTTACCATGAATTCCAAAGGGGGATATTGTTGGAAATTTGGAGGAATTGATTATGTGTTGCATTGATGGTTTTTCATCGATTCCAACACTAGTTATTTTAGTTGTTTATTGGTTTCTGGTTGGTTCTGGTAGAGTGGTTGATTATGATATTGATCTAGTATGCTCTAGTATGCTTTGGTTTGTGGAATTGGTTTGGATTGGTCATTCATTCTATTCAAATATGTCTCACAATCATTTAGTTCAAGATTTGATGACTCAGGAGATATCATTTGTTCTAGTAAGCCTTTTGGTCACCGGAAAGGGTTTTACCGGCAGAGCTTTGTTGAAGATCTTTTGATGCACGCGATAAGTGGTATTTGTGTGGCTTCTAGATGGTTCTCAAGATGTTGATGGTTATCATGCTCATGTTCCTATTGATCATTAGTGTTGGATTTGGTTTGTGGCGACCTATTTTGGGTCTGGTGTTATCTAGGTTATGGACCAGTTTATGTAACGTGTTGGAGGATGTCCTTGATGTGTTATCGGTGGTATTTAATGATTGGTTTACATTTTTTTTGCCCTAATCCAACTTGGTTCATCATTGGATTGTGAATTTATTTTATGAGCTTACTGTATTATCTTCTAGGTGGCTGACCTAATTGTTTAGGTCCCAGGTTGGTATAAATATGATGTAAGATCTCTTTGCAGATCATGGGCATATGGGATTATGGTTATCTAGGTGCAAATAATGTTGTAATCATATGCAGAAGGTTTGGTCGATCATAGGTAATCAAATTGGGCTTGTAAGAGAGGTTTGAGGCCTTTGATATTGAGCTTAACCAAAACTATACTTAGGCATAGGACATGCTATCTTTGCAGTTCACTCTTCTTTCCAAATTATAGTCTGATGTTTATGTAGTTAGTGAGGCTCCTTTTTGTGATGATTCATGCACTCTAGGTTATTGGCCTTTCCATATGTGTAGGCCCCTCATATTGTAATCACATACTTAGTGCGGAAGTATTATCTAACTGTGAGTAGGCTTCCCACAATGGTTTTTCCCTTGATCGGGTTTTCCATGTACAAATCTTAGTGTCATGTGTTCTAGATGGATGGTAATTGTTCTGTGTTTTTTGTTTATGTTTAATTTATATAAAAATTATTTGGGTATTTGGTTTATACATTCCAGTATTAAGTTTGTGTTCCACAAATAAGGATTTGAATGCTTAAAGTTTTATAATCTAATGACAATTGATTCATCCCCCCTCTCTTAGTTTTCCTCTGGTTATTTGAGCTATCTAACATAAATATGATATAAGATCTCTTTGTAAATCATTGTATGGTATGTGAGTTTATAGATATACGATTATCTGTGTGTGAATAATGTTGTAATCATATGTAGAGGTTTTGGTCGATCATAAGTGATCGAATTGGGTTTGTGAAAGAGGTTTAAGACCTTCGGTATTGAGCTTAACCAAATTTCTACTCAGGCATAGGAGATGCTATTCTTGCAGTTCATTCTTATTTCCATATTATAGTCTAGATTTTTTTGTAGTCAGTGAGGCTCCTTTTGTGGAGCAATGTCCTCTAGGCAGTGTGTCTTGCTGCATGTGCAGGCCTCTCTTATTGTAATCGCATACTTGCTACAAAAGTATTGTGTGACTGTGGGTAGGTTTCCCATCGTGGTTTTTCCCTTTACCAAGGTTTTCAGGTACAAATATTTGTGTCATGTTCTATGGATGGTTGTTTAATTATTCTGTAATTTATGTTTATGCTTAACTGTTACATCTGCTATTTTGGTATTTGGTTTATGCATTCTGATATAAGGTTTTGTGAGCTTAAATTTTTATAATCTACTGACAAATAATTCATCCCCCCCTCTCAGTTGTCCACTGGTTATCCTAACAATTGGTATTAGAGCTTGGTCCTCGTTTGCAGAAGCTTTACCACTTGATGAAGATCCTATGGAAACTAATAATTCAATTGCATCTCTTTTCTTGAGAGAAGCCCTTAAGCTTGACTCGACAAATTATAGAGTATGGAAGATTTAAATGGAGACTCATTTGAGATGTATTTGGAAAGAAATTTGGGATATCAAAGAGAAAGGATATACTCATAATCCGACATCTAGCAATCCTCCTTTGGTAAGGCTAGATAAGGACATTGAAAATGATTGTAGAGCTAGAGAAGCACTCTTGAGCACACTATTTGATCGACAAGTTATGGGATTAACTAACCAATCTACTATGAAGGCTATATTAAATAAGTTGGAAGCTTTGAATGAAGGTGACCCTACTGTTAAAATTTCTAAACTTGATGGTTACTGGGTAAGGTATGAGAACCTGAAGATGGAAGAAGATGAAATGATGATTTCTTTCAATGAAAGAGTTAATGAAATTGTAATAGGAATTCAGTGTAGTGGTGGATCTCTAAGCGAAGATCAGATTATTTCTAAAGTTTTGAGAGCTTTTCCACCAGCTTAAGAGATGAAGGCTACTACAATTAATGAGCTGAGAACAATGGCTAACACTTCTGTTAACCAAGATACTTTGGTTGGAAAATTGTCTAATTTTGAGCTTGAAGAATTTGGTCCTCAAGGAGCTACAAAGATTGAATCTTCTTTTGATGCACCTACATCATCAATAGGCAAGAGTGATTGGAAAGATTTATATACAAAGGAACTAGGTGAAATGAAGAAAGAAGATGAAGAGTTTGAGCAACTGGAAGCCCTATTTGGTAGAAGAGTACCTAAAGGTCCTGCTAGAAGTAAGTGTGAAGGAAAATCACCTTTAAAATGTTTTGCATGTAATAAGATAGGTCATTTTTCATCTAGATGTCCTAAGAGGAATTCAAGATTTGAAGAGAGAGATAGAAGATCTTTTAGGCCTAACCATGATTATCAATACAAGCATAAGTACAGGAAAAACAAAGACAAATCATGTTACTATGCGAATGAGGAAGTTGTAACTGATTCTAATGATGAATCGGCACAAGATTCAACTAGTGGGTCTGGTAATGGGAAGGAATGGGTATTTTTGGCTATTAAGGAAGATGCTCTGATACGTGTTATTCAAAATGAGGAAAAGGCCCCTGATGCTAAAATTGAAGATAAGGATGAATGGGTGATAGGCAGTGATTGTTCACATCATATGACTACAGATGAAAGAAAGTTTTTATCTTTGCAAGAATTTGATGGTGGATTGGTTATATTTGGAGATGACAAAGAATGCATGATTTGAGGAAGAGGAACTATATCATTAGATCTTAAGCATAATACTAATAATGTTTATTATGTTGAAGGTTTAAGGAATAATATTTTGAGTGTAGGACAATTGGTGGATAAGGGATTTCAATTATAGTTCAAGGATGGAAAATACAAAATCATTACTAGATCTGGTTTGGAGATTGCAACCGGTACACAAACTAAAGGTAACATCTTTCATTTGAACTTCAGTGAGAAGACACATGTTTGATCACACAAATTGATGAGAGTTGGCTATGGCATAAGAGTTTGTGTCATGTGAATTTTGATTGCATTGTAAATATCGGTTCAACTAAGGCTATTAGAGATATACTTAAAATTGTGAAGCCCTATAATCCAGTATGTAAGGAATGTCAATTGGGAAAGAAGGTCAGAGCTTATTTCAAGAGTATTCAAGATAAATCTAATGATGTTCTTGATCTTATTGATGATTATTCTAGAATGATAAGGATTACTTTTCTGAAGGAAAAATCTTAATCTTTTGAAAAGTTAAAAATCTTTAAAGCTAAAATTGAGATAGAGATAGGGTTGAATATTAAATGCTCAAGGTCAGTTTAGGGTGGTGAATTCACATCCAATGATTTTAATAGTTATTGTGAGAAGCATGGGATAAGTAAACATTTGTCTGCCCCCCAGACACCTCAGCAAAATGGTGTTGTGGAAAGAAAGAACAAGACCATCTTGGATGTGGCTAGAACTATGATGATGGAAGCTAATGTGCCTCATATCTATTGGAGAGAAGTTGTGAGAATGACAATATACACATTCAATAGAGTTCATATCAATGGAGACACCAGTAAGACACCTTATGAATTATGGTTTTGTCATACACCTTCAGTTAAATATTTCAGAATTTTTGGTAGTAAATGCTATATCAAGAGAGATGATTCCATTGGAAAGTTTGATCCTAGATGTGATGAAGGGATATTTATTGGTTATTCTAATGAAAGAAATGCATATAGATGTTATAACAAGAGATTGTAGAGAATTATGGAGAGCACTAATTTCAAGGTGGATGAGCTCTACAAAGGTCAAATCAGAACTTATGAGAGAGAACCAGAATTAGAGAATATCATAACTAAATCAGTAGCATCTGTACTACAACAAAATGTTGAACCAGTTACTCTGATAGTATTAGAAAATTCAACATTTTAAGAAGATCGGAGTAGGGAAATAGAAAGTCAGAAGACTCCTCAGTATGTAAGGTTAAATCATTAAGAAGATCATATCATTGGAGACAAGAGCAAAGGAGTAATGACAAGAAGAAGGTTGGTAACTGATGATGTATGTTTAATTTCTCTAGTTAAACCAACATCGATTATTGAAGATTGTAAAGACAAATGTTGGATGAGAGCTATGGAAGAGGAATTATATCAGATTGAAAAGAACAACACATGGACTTTAGTTCCCCATCCTAAAAATAAGAATGTTATTGGAATTAAATGGGCTTTTTCGGAACAAATTGAATGAGGATGGAAACGTTGTGAGGAATAAGACTAGATTGGTATATAAAGGATATTCTCAGAAGGAAGTAATTGATTATGGTGAGACTTTTTCTCCGGTAGCTAAGATTGAAGCTATGAGATTATTTCTTGCTTATGTTGCCCATAAGAAATACAAGGTTTATCATATGGATGTTAAATGTGCATTTTTGAATGGGAATCTTGAAGAGGAAGTTTATATTGAGCAAACTAATGGTTTTTCACTTTCAGATGATAAAAACATGGTTGGCAAGTTAAGGAAAGTGTTATATGGATTGAAACAATTCCCTAGAGCTTGGTATGTCAGATTGGACAAATATCTTTTGAATCTTGGTTTCACTAAAGGTAATGTTGACAGGAACTTATATTATAAGATCATTGATGATGATATATTGGTTGTTGAAGTATTTGTCGATGATATCATTTTTGGAGGTGAGGATAAATTATGCATGGAATTCTCTGAAAATATGAAGAATGAATCTGAGATGTCTATGATTGGGGAGACAAAAATTTATTAGGTTTTTAGATTATGCAAAATGATAGTGTTATTTCCATCTATCAAACTAAGTATGCTAGAGAGTTGTTGAAGAAATTTGGTATAGAAAATTTTAAAATGGTTGGTACCCCTATGGTTACAAGTGAGAAATTGACAAAGAAAGATGTATTGGCTCTAGTAAATCCTATAGGGTACAAATTTATGATTAAAGGTTTGTTATATCTGACTCAGACTAGACTAGATATAATGAATGATGTTTGTATTATATCAAGATATCAGAGTGATCCTAGAGAGAATCATGAGTGTGTGGTGAAAAGTATTTTCATGTATTTGCAAGGAAAAAATGAGTATGGTTTGTGGTATTCTAAAGATGATGACTTTACATTATATGCATATACAGATGTTGATTGGGCTAGCGATGTTGATGACTAGAAGAGCACATCCAATGGAGCTTTCTTTCTTGGAAAGAAACTTGTTTCATGCATCAACAAGAAGTAATCGAATACTTTTTATCTACTTGTTGAATCTTAATATGTTGTTGTTGCTACTAACTGTACACAAGTTTTATGGATGAAGCAAATGTTGAACAATATAAGGGTTGATTGTAATGAACCAATAGTTATTCAATGTGATAAATCTATTGCTATTGATATATCAAAATATCCAATATTTCATTCTAAGACTAAGCACATTTCTATCAAGTATAAGTTTTCTGAAGGAGAAGGTGGAAGCAAATGAAAACAAACTGGTTTATGTGAACACTAAAGAGAAGATTGCAAATATCCTCACTAAACCTTTGCCTAAGAAATCATCTGAGTACTTCAGAGACAGATTGGGAGTTTCTACCCCTCTAGTAGAGACTTGAGTGATGTTGATTGGCATCAGTCTGATATACATTTATTAGTGATATCATTCATTCCTGATCAATGTGTTGATGCTACTACTCAGGGGGAGTAGTCAGTTGCATGGTTAAGAGGTTTTATGATTTTTCTTTGATGTTTATGTCATATTTCTAGCATTGATGTCAAAGGGGGAGATATATATGTGAAAAATAGAGCTTTACTCTGATAACATTCTCAAGGGGAGTTTGATTTTTTGTTAAGAGCTTCATTGTCATATCTTCTTGGAGAGTTTGTTAGATATCTTTCATTGGGGGAGACTTGTTTGGCATTTTCTTGGCACTTGGATAATTTCACATCTAGTGTTGCCATGAATGCCAAAGAGGGACATTGTTGGAAATTTGGAGGAATTGATTATGTGTTGCATTGATGTTTAATCATTGATGTCAACACTAGCTATTTTGTTGGTAACTGACTTCTAGTAGAGTGGTTGGATTATAACATTGATCTAGAGACCATCTTTGGTATTCTCTGATTTGGTTCATCTTGTGGTATTAGCTTGGATTGGTTATTCATGTGTTCCTGATGCATATCACATTTAGTTGGTTCAGGATTTGATGATCTGGATGCTATCATTTGTTCTAGTAAGCCTTTTTGTCATCAGTAGCGCTTTGATGAATTTGATAAGTGGTGTTGGTGCGGCTTATAGAAGGTTATTAGGATGCTGATGGTTATAATGTCCATGTTCCAGTTGTTTGTGGTGTTTCATTTGGCTTATGATGACCTATTATAGGTCCGAGATCATTCTGCTAGGTTATGGACCGGTTTGTGTAATGTGTTTGTTGATGTTGTCGATGCATCACAGATTGGATTTATTGTTTCGATTATCTTGTTTTGATCTTAGGCTGACTTGGTTTATCATTGGTTTGTGAGATTATATAATAGATCTATTGTATTATCTTTTAGGTGGATGACCTAATTGTTTAGGTCCTGAGTTGGTATAAATATGATGTAAGATCTCTTTGTAGATCATTGTATGGTATGTGGGTTTATGGATATAGGGCTGTGTGCGAATAATGTTGGAATCATATCTTGAAGTTTTTGTCAATCACAGGTGATCGAATTGGGTTTGTGAAAGAGGTTTAAGACCTCTAGTATTGAGCTTAATGAAAATTGTACTCAGGCATTGGAGATGCTATTCTTGCAATTCATTCTTATTTCCGGGTTGTAGTTAGGATTTCTTTGTAGTCAGTGAGGCTCCTTTTGTGATGAGAAGTGTGCTCTAGGCAGTGAGCCTTCCTACATGTGTAGGCCCCTCTTATTATAATCACATACTTGCTACAAAAGTATTATCTGACTATGGGTAGGCTTCCCACCATGTTTTTTCCCTTTGTTGGGTTTTCCACGTACAAATCTTGGTGTCATGTGTTATAGATGGTTGGTTAATTATTCTATAATTTATGTTTATGCTTATGCTTAGCTATTACATTCGCTATTCCAGTATTTGGTTTATACATTCCAGTAGAAGGTTTTGTGAGCTTAAAGTTTTATAATCTGTTGACAACTGATTCACCCCCCCTCTCAGTTGACCACCGGTTATCCTAAAATTTGGTACTCCACAAGTAACTACATCGGTATCAGCTAGATTTGCAACTAGTAGCCATGAGATACAACATGGACATATCAATCCCTTTGGGTCTACTCAGGCTACCATAGTGCCTCAGCTTACTTATTTCACAACACCTAGTAATGGTTTCAAGACAGTGTAAAATCAAGTATCTTAAACAACACCAATATACACCACCACTTCACCATATGTTGTAAACATGTATGCATTAGGCATACCCTTGACATAGACAAAAGTTTTTACTCAGCAAGTCCAAAACATACAAAAGCAAATGGTGAGCATGCAAGAAAGCAAGGACAAGTAAAGCTACACAATGGAAGATCTTAGGCCTTATCCCTACAATAGGTCTCTGTAAATGTCACCCTTTCCTCCATACTTTGAGACACATAAGTTTGATAAATACAAAGGAAAGGATGATCCAAGGGATCATATAAGAGAATTGTTCACATATTTCATAGAAGTGGAACATGAAGACACTTATCTACTAAGAATATTTCCCAAAAGTCTTGGAGAGCCCGCATTAGAATGGTTCTCACATCTACCCCCTAAAATTACTTCATTGGGAGAGTTAGTACAGTTGTTTATCTCAAACTTCTCTCATAATATAGACAATCCAGTGAGACCAATAGATTTGTGCACAACAAAGAAGAAAGAAACAAAGACCTTTCCTATGTTCTTACAAAGATGGAGGTCATTGTATAGAAGGTATCCAAGCAATATACCAAAGGCAAAAAATGTTGACATATTCAATGAAAATATCATTCCACTAGTGAAATATCCTTTGCAAATGCAATCTTTAGATATATTAAAGGATATCATAGAAAAAGGTCTCAAATGTGAGAAGGGATTATTGGAGCAAGGAATCATTAAAAATAGTAAAGATTCAGGAGCACCCAATAATACAAATGCAGATAAACCAAAGTTTTGGTCAAGAAATAAGAGTGTTACAAATGATGGTGTGGTTGATGCAAGAGTGGTCAATAGAACTCAACCTGCACTATCATTACAAGGATGAAAACAAAATTTGAATCAGTCACCAGAAAATAATGCAACTACGACCACTACCAATGCAGTCCAATCTAATATAGTTAGACCTCCAAGAAATATGGCATCAAAAATAAATTTCACACCTTTGGGGGAACCTATTGATGCTGCTCTAAAGAAGTTGATACAAACAAAAATGATTACCTTGCGAGAAGAAAGATCGTATGAACCAGGCCCATTCCATCCAACCTAGTGGAATGACAATGATTTATGTGATTATCATCACTCCAAGGGACACAAAACATATAGTTGTTACAAGATCAAGAATCTCATCCAAGATCTCATAA
Source organism: Cryptomeria japonica (assembly GCF_030272615.1). Taxonomy (NCBI): domain Eukaryota; kingdom Viridiplantae; phylum Streptophyta; class Pinopsida; order Cupressales; family Cupressaceae; genus Cryptomeria; species Cryptomeria japonica. The sequence goes on along the minus strand of NC_081411.1, from coordinate 720,899,433 downwards.
ATCAAGGTGATGTAATAGTAAATATAGATAAAGGATCAACAAACCAAGCATATATCATATACAAATATCCTTTTGTGAAGCATAATCAAGGAGAGGCATCTTCATCAAAAGGATAGGACAATAAAGCCAACTACACCAAGGTTGCATACGATTATATAATCAATGCAATTAGTGAAGGGAAGGCAATGGTAGTAACTATTTCCATCACCCTAGAAACAAAGATTGTGCACTGGTAACCCATGGATCCAAAGTCACAGTGCAAGGAGTACCACATCAGGAACCTCATCAAGAAAGCAACTTTAATGTTGTGGATCATCTAAAAAGACTCGCTCAATTCTCACTCTTTGAGCAACTTAGAATTTCACCAACTTGCAGAGCAATTCTAGACAAAGCCTTACAAGATTCAATAATACTCATAGACATGGATGAAAGTGTATTACAAGAAATCATGGGAACTATAACCACTTCAGCTAGGGTGGCCTTCACAGAGAAAGACATCCCCATAGATAGGATCAAGCGCAATGATTCTTTACATCTAGAATCTTATGTTTATAACAATAGAATAAGAAGAGTGCTCATAGATGGAGGGGCAGGACTGAATATATGTACTCTTAAGTTGATTAAGAGAATATGTTATTCCCAATTTCACATATACTTAACAAAGAAAATCAACATCAAGGCCTATGACAATGAGGAAAGTCCTTTTGAAGGATTGGTCACATTACCAGGACAAATTGGACCAGTTACTATAGACATCAAATTCCAAGTGTTGGATAAAGAATTGGGATATAATATGCTATTAGGATTCTCATGGATGCATGCCATGCAGGCAGTGCCTTCTACATTTCATCAATGCATCAAATTCCTAGTCAATGGAGTAGAAATAACTATGTGTGGGGATCCTAATCCCTTTCAACACTGCAATACTTTAAGAGAAAGCATAGGTAATCAAGTTCCAATTAATCAAGTAGCACCGCTTACTACACAAGTGGAGTCATTGACAATCACAGAAGCAAAAAAAGATACACCTACCACATCTTCTTTATAGATTAAGGATGTTGGTTGTGGGGAATATTTTATCTCCAATACATCCAAAATCAGGAAATTATCTCTTTCTCCCAGATCTTTTGGAAAACATCATAATACTGTGATGAAATACGATAAAGGAAAGGAGATAGTCAGATAGTCAAATTCATGCTCATTCATCAGATGGGGAGACTTAGAGGAAGAATCCCTAGAAGAAGATGGAATCATTGGTTATATAAAGAATAAGATGACATGACAATAGCCCACTTTGTTGGCATTATACACTCAGATGAGAATGGTTGATGTTGTCATTGATGGCAACCAACTAGTAGTAGGGTTCAACATGGTTCACAGGATCTACCGGAAACAGACTTCACCTACTAGCACCAGTAGTCACTACAAGTTTTATTCACACCAGCATCCAGTCTACACCAGCAACAGATTATACCGGTAGTCTAAGCCAACTTGGAAATAATATTGTTTATGCAAAATGTATTGTAATGTAATATTATATTTGTATGGCTGACGTGATGTATTGTAAAGACTCATATATGTATAAGATCTTTTATATCATTTGAATATATGATATGTAATGTAAGGAAGCAGTAATATGTGATAGGTTATGATAGTGAATAATTGTATATGCATTTTGATGTATTTATCTTGTGAATGAATAAGAGCAGAGCATAGCAAAGACTATTCTGTGTAAGAAGAATCATTTACGAGCAAGGTTTTGGTATAGGTATCAGACACAGCTTAAACGGGTACTGAATCTAGGATTGTAGATACCATTTTGAAGCAATACATTGTTATTGGATTTAACCATCCAATTGTGTAGTCAATGGGACTCCATTTTGTGTTGAGCACTGAGCTCTAGGCAGTTGGCCTTCCTGCATGTGTAGGCCCCTATTTTACTAAGTAATATTTATTCATATTGGCCAGTGAGTAAATATTATGGGTCACAAATCCCACTGAGGTTTTTCCCTTACTGGGTTTCCTCACCAAAAATATTTGTGTTATGGTGTGGATTGATTCTTATTCTTTTGTTTCTCTTTACTGCATTACTATTTACTTACCGGTATATTAATTTCAGTTATAAAGTTGCAAATAAGTTTAAATCTTTCATCTATTGGTTAGACACTGATTCACTCCCCCTCTCAATGTCTTTGGGATTAACCAAATATCTAACAATTGGTATTAGGGCCTGGTCCTCTATTTGTAGAAGCCTAACAACTTGAGGAAGGTTCTAAAACTGGTATCAATGGAAAGTTTGAGACAACAGTTGGAAGGTGTTCTTGAAGATTTTGATGCAGAAAAATTGAAGAATATCAAACTGGAAGATGAACTCAAATCTGCTCGAGAATTCATCAAAGCACTTCAAGAAAACCTGGTCATAGTAAAGAATAAGAGAAAAGAATTACATGTGCAACTACAAAACCAAGATGATGAAGAAAAATGAACCTCGGAGATATTGTAGAGAAACTAAGACAAGAGAACAGTAACATGAAGAATGAGATGCAAGATTTAACCATGAGACAATGTAAGGATATTGAAGATAGAAAGAAGAATGAGGAAGATTTGGCCAAAAGACTTAAATGAAAGATCAAATGAATCTCTAAGGCTTAGTTATGAAAATGATATGCTTAAAATAGATTTGATTCACATGCAACATGAAAAAGAGGAACTTATGAGACAAGTTAGCACTCTAGAAGGTGAGTTGGTCACTACAAATGAATACAAGGACAAATCCAAAAAGAGTTCATACAAGCTTGGTGATATGCTAAAAAGTCAAAAACCTGATGGAGAAATAGTTGGAATTGGATTTGAACATGTAGAAAGTTCTGAAACTGCAAACAATCATGATCACAACAAACCGGTAAGGAAACCTAATGCTTATAAATTCAATGGCAAATGTTTTAATTGCAACAAATTTAGTCATAGAGCAAATCAGTGTAGATTTAGGAATAATCAGAATACAAATTCATCAACAGGTCAATGTTCCAAATGCAATAAACATGGTCATAACTGTTGGTGTAAATAATTATTCATCTTGGATATTATTACACCTTACTTAAGTTTACTTAGGAAATGCATTTCATAGTAGTTTGGGTATGAGACACTTGGGTGTTTGTGCCACATTAGGATAGTGTGTGTAGGAGAATTTCCACCTTTTATGGTGTGATCTTGTTGTTACACTCCACATTCAGTGGGTGATCCACCTCATGTGGACTATTATATTGTTTCTCCTACCTACTCACACCTATTTCCTACTTATCCTTGTTTCTTATTGAGCCACATGTCATGTTTGTGTGCTCACATATCCATATAACCTTGCCTACATAAGCAGGCTCATATTCATTGTATAAACAACATCGCTTGATGATCCAATTGATCAGTATTTTCATCTTGATAGAATATAGTTTATTCCTATCATCTATTTTTGTTTTCTTTCATTTGTGCTTTCCATTACCTCTTGATCTTGAAAAAATCTCACATGGTAACAGAGCCATTAGAGTGTCATTGGTTTGCTAATTGAGAGAAATTTGATGCTATTTGGGGTTATGTATTTTGGAGTTTTCTATTGCAAGTTATTATTGAAGCTTGATGGGTAAAATCTGAGGTTACCATTGGATTAAGGATGACCAAGAAAGTTAGTTTTGGCTTTATCTTCATCCAAATCAGACTTCGGAGGCCAAATCTAGAGGCATTTGAAGTTTGACGCTGTCGCGGAAATTTTTCAGAAATTATAATTTTGTAGGCAGTTTTCAAATAGCGATATCTCACTCATCCAAACTCATTTTTTCAAGCAAATGTTTTTGTTTTGGGGTAGAATTTTGTGATCTGTACAGTGGTGCAGGATTTTTCTGATTTTTGGATACAGGTTTTTTGGAAATCATGAAATCCCAATTTTTACAACTTTGGAGGCTTCGTTTGGGCTCATATGGAGTCCTTTTTAGGTGCCGTTTTTTTTTGAAATTGCATATTTTTTCATGTAGTTTCATAATCTGCCATTTGTTTGCAGTGATTTTAAGTAGACATTGTACTTTATGTATTTGACCATTTTTGGCATATTTGCTACTTGCATTTTGCTTGGATCTCAGTTTAGATCACTAGTAGTATTTGTTGAAGTCTCTTAGATCTCATTTTGAGAAGTTGTAAATTGAAATCAGAAGTCCACTTTGCCTTGTTTTGCAAGTGGCCCATTGTATACGCACTAAGTATAAAGTGCCAAAATCACCATTTTGGGGGTGTGTCTTGTGTTTTTTCATTTTGGTGCTATGGGTTCTCCAAAATTTCCACTTTTAACACCTCATAATTATGCATCATGGAAAATTAAAGCATGGAGTAAACTAATGGAAAAAGGACTCATTCATTATGTAAATGAAACTATTACAGCACCACCTGATCCTAAGGCTGATCATAATGCTCAAATTGAATGGCTTACTAAGAATGCTATGGCACATGGAACTCTTAGAAAGTATGTATCAGATGACCTCATTCTTCACATTAATAAGTGTACAATAATTAAAGAGGCTTGGGATATTTTTAAGAAATTGTATGGTCAAGTTGATGAGATTAAGGGCTACAAGCTTGATAGTGAACTCACAACTTTGGATCCCAAGAATTTTGATACAATCCAAGATTATGTCACAAAAGCAACTGAGCTAAGAGAAAAGCTAAAGGATTGTGGAATTGACAAAAAGGATGCTCAATTGGTTTATAATTTGTTAGACAAGCTTCCTTCAAAGTATGCAGCCTTTGTATCTAGCTTTCACACCCATTGGTTAGCTCAAGGTTCCTCATACACTTCTCCCTCATTTGATTCATTCACAGAGATGTTGATACTTGAGCAATATAAGTTGACCACAATGGGGATTCTCAAATCTTCAAAGTCACAAGCTTTGGTGGCTAACAAAGGGAATCAAAGCAATAAAGGAAAATGCAAGAATCAAAAGCAACTTAAGTCAAAACCACAACAAGATGGAGCATAATCTTCCTCTCCAGAACAAGGTGATTCACCATTCTCACCTAAGAGGAAATCATATAAGGATAATCTTTTTTGTAGATATTGCAAGAAGTCAGGACATGATGAACTTCATTGTTATAAGAAGGATATTGATGAGTTGAAGAATCTTCTTGAGAAGAATAGAATGAAGCTACCTTCTAGAATGTCTACATTGGCTTCTTCTTGCAAGGATAAAGGAAAGAATCACTCTTTTGGGATAGATAAAGGAAAGGGACAAGCTATTTGTGCTACTACAAGTCATGATTCAGGGAGATGGCTTCTAGATTCAAGGGCTTCTCATCATATGGCATCTTTGCAGTCTATGTTTTCTACACTTGAGCCTTGTCACATGTCGTAGATTTTGATGCGCAATCATACATACATGGATGTGAATGGGAAAGGATCTATTGCCATTGGGGATAACTCCTTCAATGATTTGTTGTGTGTACCCCACTTGACAAATAATCTTCTTTCCATCTATCAAATCACACATGGGGCAACTAGGAAAACTGTGGAGTTCACACCTGATTCAGTTATCATTAGAGACTTGGAGAGTGGAGCTATCATTGTGACTAGGGTGGTTGATCATGCATCTTGGTTGTACTCTTTTTAAGATTTTGGTCATGTTGATGAGGTTGATTCTTCCTATGTTGATGATTCAGATTTTGAGGAGAACTTTAGGGATTTGAACTTGGGGATTCTCACATATGACCCTGTTCTTGAGCCTTGCACTTCATCTCCTTCTATTGATATCACACCACCTATTGCACCTGATGATGCAGCTAGTGCGACAGTTTTGCCTTCTACAGCAGGATATTTCATGTCTTCTAGCTTCAGTTGATTGGGATGCCTACTTGACAGACATTTCAGGTTTGTTTGTGGACTCCTACATTGTAGATTTGGGAGACACCATTCATGGCATTCATCTTCTCTTTGATGAAGATGATCCTTCTTTGACTTTTGCAAGGGATAACTCTGACCCTCTTGTGAATTCTCTACATGATCAATCTTTAGAGTTTGACATGATTGTGGATACTTTTGTACAACACTCGGAAGAGGTCTCTTTATCTTTTGAGGAGACATATGAGTCTTTGGATATTGTTCTACATTCATCTCGACCAAATCTTGGAGTGCCTTTTTCAGCAGTGTGGCACAATTTACCACCTTTGGAGGGGGTACCTTTCAGCATCGACATGGGGACAGTTGAGCAGTTTTCAGAGATTCCTTTCATCATGAGTATTTTTGCTTCATCTTCCCTTCATGGTTGGGGAGAATTCATGGATACACCTTTGGTTTTGTTTCTTCCTAAGGGGAGGAATGTTGTTTGACGTTCATGGAGTAGTTTCTTCATTCATCTTTGAGCTTCTATCATTGGTGCAGATTCTAGATTGAGGGAGGGCTTCCTTGTCTCTCTTCTTCTTCTCTCATATGGGGGGGACTTTTTCCTCACATGGGGTTTTGTCCTTCACATACTTCTATGAGAGTTCTTTGTATCTATTTTTCATCTCTCTTTTGGGGAAGGGTTTTTTCCCATTGGGTTTTTCTCTCTTTCCCTGCTTTGTGAGAAATTTCATTGCATTGGTTTGCATGCATTTTCATTTGTACATGGGTACCTAACATGGCCTAGTAGCCGAGACCCATCTTGCATTGCTTAGTTGCATTTTAGACTTTAGTGCATTCCCCTAAGTTGCACTTAAGGAGGGGTGTTGGTGTAAATAATTATTCATCTTGGATATTATTACACCTTACTTAAGTTTACTTAAAAAATGCATTTCATAGTAGTTTGGGTATGAGACACTTGGGTGTTTGTGCCACATTGGGATAGTGTGTGTAGGAGAATTTCCACCTTTTATGGTGCGATCTTGTTGTTACACTCCACATTCAGTGGGTGATCCACCTCATGTGGACTATTATATTGTTTCTCCTACCTACCCTTGTTTCTTATTGAGCCACATGTCATGTTTGTGTGCTCACATATCCATATAGCCTTGCCTATATAAGCAGACTCATATTCATTGTATAAACAACATCGCTTGATGATCCAGTTGATCAGTATTTTCATCTTGATAGAATACAGTTTATTCCTATCATCTATTTTTGTTTTCTCTCATTTGTGCTTTCCATTGCCTCTTGATCTTGGAAAAATCTCACACTAACTTAGAAAATTGTAGAATGAATGTGAAATGGTATATTTGTGGTAGATTTGGACATCTATCTAATCAATGTAGAACTCAAACCGGTCAAGGTTATGGAAAATCTATTCATAGGAAGAATGTAACCTATTATGCATGTAACAAGATTGGGCACATTGAAAATTTTTGTAGAAGTAAGAGTGTACTAACAAACAACAGAGGATCTAATGACAAAGGAAAAGAAAAGGTAAATTAAATCAAGCAAGAATTTCTAAACAATCGATTAGGAAGAGAGATCAGAGAAATGATGAATCTGGCTCTGGATTAGCAGAACAGAGTAATCATGCACTAGCAGGAGACTCTTCATCTAACTAAGGAATAATCCTTAGGGATAAAGCAACTAATTGAAGATCATGCATTTACCCTGAGATGGTGGTAAGAAGTCATATTTCTTCTTTACTGACACATATGTTAAGTATTCAGTTAACCGGTGAAGCATTTAATGCAGTTGTAGGTTAACTTTTTGGTTATAAAGCACTCAAATTTCTCATTTCAATTCACCAAAGAATTCAAGCATTCAAAGAGCATAGAAGTTGAGCACCAGCATTCAAGAAGCAAAGCAGCAAAGGTTTTTTAGGGCATCCAAGGTTTTCACTTGTATTCGATAGTAAAAGGTATTTATCTTACGAAATGGCTTCCTAATCTTTCATTCCTGAATTCATTGCAAACCCTACTATTGTGGAAAATATCAAGCATCCTAGACTAGTCTTTAAGATAATCCCTAAGATAGCTAAGATGGATGACTCCATTGGTGCATTTTTTAAAATTCTGAAGGGAGTCGCATTTGTTGAAGACCCTAGGGCATAAATTCACTTTAACATTGAAGATTTAGGGTCCGAAGATTTAAAGAACATGTTCATGAATGTTATCACTAAGAAACAAGGTATATTCAAACCAGAACACAAGATTGTGGAAGATTTAGGGTTCATTGACATTCTTCACTGTTGGCATATGTGTAGAGTATGTTGACATGATGATATTGTATGTTGTCATTGATGTCAATATGATGAAGAGTGAACCGGTATATTGAAGTAGGCACTTGCAAGAGAGCCGGTATATGTGAAAACATGAAGTGGTATGGTTGTCCAAGTGACCCGGTATGTTGAAATGTGAAGTGGTATATGTGAAAAAGTGAAGCAGTATGTTTTTCCAAGTGAACCGGTATATGGAATGTTTTGTATCAAGGTTTCATATGGTATGACTACCGGTTGGTAGTCTTAGCTTTAGGGTTTCCAGTTGAAGTGTTCTATGCCTATGTGATTCAACCGATGACATTGTGTGATGTGTTTTTGACTACGAAAAAATAGGTTTTAAGGGAACCAAAACCCGCTTACAATACGAAAGATGAGTAAGAAAGAAACAAGAAAAAATAGCTACAAAAAACCAGCACAAAATCCAGTAGCTAGGACCAAAAGACAATAAGGAGCCAACAAGAAATTGCCATCCAAAACCCAGCTTTACATATCAAATGAAAACTTTTATAGATTCCTTAGCATTCTGAACCAAAAGAATCATAGCCTTAGCAGCTTCTCTCAGATCATTTCTCTCCTATTTCAGCTTGATGTCTTTCATTTTGGTCTCCATCTCAGTGGTGTTTTGCCTAGTCCTTCGCCTGGAGATTTGATGAGTGGAGCTAGAGGTCGGCACATCTTTAATGATTACCAAGTTCTTATCTTGATTTTTCCTCTCTAAGTGATCCACCAAGGCATTCATATTATGGGACAAAACTCTTAATACCTCAAGACTGTGGTTCATGAATCTTTTCAAAGCCTTCTCAGTTTGAGCAACCCAAGTGATGATGTTACCTTTATCCTCCTCCGCCTGTTCTTTTACAATTCTGATAACATCCTCTAGATGTTTCAAATCCCCTTTTATCAAGTCTTTTTCCAACCAGTCCTCCATTTGAATTTCCTACTTAGCTTCATTGGTTTCCATCTCCTCATTCTTTTTCCCTGAATGTCTTTCCTTAATCAAATTGTGTATCTTATTTTCCAGGTCCCTCTATTTGCTCTAAATGCTAGTAATGTTATCAATAACCCATTTCTAGAAGTTGAAGGATTCCAGAGTACAATTATGGGTAGTGTTCAAAATAGTATTCTTTGAATCCCTACCCTATTCAGTGCCCATAGAATTAGGGTTGTCTTCCTCCATAGAGTTTAGGGCGACATTCCTACTATTCGAGCCCATAGGGTTAGAATAAGGGTTTTCAAAATTAACATCTTTTTTCCCTTCTTCCTCTTCTCCAACATTCTCATCCTTCTCACTCTCCATTTTTGTCTCACTATCCTTCCCCTTTTCCTCCTCCAAATCACAATGCACCTCCATTAGGGGCATTAGACTTATCCTCATCCAACTCAGAATCTTTACAACTCTCAGAAACATGTGCATTAGTAACCAAGTGATCATCCTTGCTAGCCCTAGCTTTTTCCTTCAGGTATTCATAAATAAGAAGGATAAGCCCTTGATGGACTATGAGGTAAGAATTAGGCTTTTTAGCGTGATCAGCCAAACTCTCATTCAAAGAAGACGCTAAGTAAAAAGGCAAGGAGATTTTAACCCCATGGTGGAAGTGATGAAGAATTGGAAAATGATAGCTATAGATTTTAGTAAATCTACCATCTACCATGAGAAACTCCATCAAAACCCTTAAAATTTTCTGCCAAAAGGACTTTACCTGCTGGGGAAGGTAGTAGGAGATGTTGTCTTTCTTGACAAGCTTGGCCTTCTCATCCTCTAATTTTGGGAAGTTTTTAAATGCTTCAGCAGCATACTTCTGGTCTTTATAGAATTTAGTGCCCTCCTTCTGAAGACCCATGACCTCTGCAACTAGATCCCCATCAATTTTCCATGTCTCCCTGAACAATGCGACTCTGTTGTTGTTCCAGCCCCTAGCAAAGCCATGTGACAAAAAATTTATGCTTCCATGCAGCTTTTCCATATAGTTGGTGAAACCATATCTATGAAGCCTCCTCCATACTTTTCATTCACTCTTCTAGTTTTTGCTGCCAGGGGGCTCATTCTTATTTAAGTTGCCTCCCATTTTGAACAATAAGTAGAAGTACCCAAAGGTGTATCTCACAATCTGTAGGTTAAACCATAATTTCTTGTGTAAAATTTTGGAATAACATAACAGAGTCCCTTCTGTAGTTTTAAAGCTAATGTTAATGGCTACACAAAACCAACATTTATTATTATAATCCCCATCACACATTTGATCATATAACTGATGCCTAAAAGAAATCATTAATTGACAGTTCATCTGCCCCCAAACTCCATCTTTGAAATCCTGACCCCAGAAGATAATCATGATTTTAACTTGACCCATTGATGCGATCAAATAATAATTATTCTCTAACATCCCTTTTACAATGGGTCTCTCTGATATATTTAACCTCCACCTCTAAATTGACCCCTTCATTAGCTAAAAGATCTGCAAGCTTATTGCCTTCTCTTAGAGTGTGAGTTATGATAATACTAACATAGTCATTTAATAATTTTTTAGCACTTTCAACTAAGTTAGTAATATTCCAAGAAACTGAACTAGTACCTTTAAGGGCTTGGATGATATTTAGGGAGTCCCCTTCTAGCCAATTTTTTTAAATTTGAATCCTTGAGAAAGTTGAAGGCTTTTTAGCATGGCCAGAGCTTCAGCCACATGATTATTTTGGAACCCAAAAGGAGAAGCAATAGAAGCAATACAGACACCTTGAGCCTTTCTAATGACTCTTCCACCACCAGACTTCCCAAGGTTGCCTTTAGCTACCCCATCGAAATTCACCTTTATCCATTCATGATCAGGAAATTGCCAAAGAACATTATCTCTCCTATTCTTATTGTCAGATTTGTAAACTTTGTGTATTAAGTTCCATTCAGTAAGGATGCCTTTTTCAATTTCATTCATATCAGTAACAAACCATTGTTTATTGTTCCTGTGAGGAATATTTATGTTTTCTTTTATAGCCCTGCAAATTTTTTCAAAGACCACCTGAGCAGTGCACTTAGCTTCCCTAAATATTATGTTATTTCTCTCTTTCCAAATTCCCCAGCAAGTCATGGGGAGGATCAGGGACCAAAGGTTCTTGATAAGAGGAAAATTGGTGGGGAATGTCCATTGCCAGATAATTTCCTTGAGATTCTTGTGCATGACCTAATCAATTTTCCATTTCACCCAAAACTTACTTTAAATTTCCTAGGTAAAGGAGCAATAGAAAAATAGATGATCAACTGATTCTTCCTCTTTCTGGCAGAGCTTGCACCTGTTAGGGAACATGAAATCTCTTCGGACCAAATTGTTAATAGTAAGGATCCTATTGTGAGTAGCAAGCCAAACGAACATATTGACTTTAGGGATAAGAATTCTATTCCAAACTTTACCCCAAATGGGGTTACTAGTCTGAGTGAAAGTATTATTGTAGGCTAAAGCAACCATGAAGTCACCTCTAGGATTACTCTTCCAGAGAAAAACATCATCATAGTCTTTGTTAATAGAAAAAGACAGCAGCTCCTGCTGGAGCAGGGAAAATCCAGCATATGCCTAACCCATTTGTTCTCCTTCTAGTAGTCACACACCATAGGTCCAAACCTCCTTTTACATTCCTCAATAAATTGACTACTGCCTTTCTCAAATAGAGGTTCATTGTTCATCCAAGGATCCTCCCAAAACCTTATTTTGTCACCTTTTTCAAGGACCTATCCAGCTCTAGCTTTGGCTACTTTTATGGATTTGATAATACTATTCCAAATGAAGGACCCAATAGGGATGTCTTCAGAGTTGAGGAGATCCTGGAGAGGCTAATTCTGAATATATTTGTCAAACCAAATCTAGTTCCAATCTTTCTTGATGTCATAAGCTCTCCATATTTGTTTAGCAAAGAGATCTTTATTAAAAAAATTTAAAGCTTCAATCCCAAGCCCTCCTTTTCTCTTTGGTTTACACACTTTGTCCCAAGAAACCAAGGATATTCTGTTTTTTTCTTTAACCCCTAACCATAGAAATCTCTTCTGGATTCTTTCTAATGCTTTAGCAAATTTAGCCAGGATACCAAATAGACTGAGAGCATAAACAGGGAGATTCTAGAGAGTAGCTTGAAGAAGTTGCAACTTCCCAGCCTGAGATAAAATGGATACTTTGCATCCAACAAATTTTTTGTTGATTTTGTCAATAAGCATATTCTAGAAGGAATTTGGGGGAACTAAACCCAAGGGGAGACCTAGGTAGGTGGATGGAAGCATTTTCACCTTGCAACCAATAATTTTAGCAATTCTCAGTTGTCTTATGATCGAAGTATTCATGAAGTATATAGCCAATTTGTCCCAATTGACTTGTTGGCCAATAGCCAAAGAATAAGAATTAAGAGCACTTTTAAAGGCAGTAGCCTCCCCAATAGATGAATATCCCATTAGGATAGTATCATCAATAAACTATTGGTGAGAAGAAAAGTCATTAGCGGAGGAAGGTTGAAGGCCTTTGATGATTTTTTTCCCTTTCAATTTTTGGATCAATCTGCTCATGCTCTCTGCCAAGATGGTGAAAAGAATAGGAGATATGAGATCTCCTTGTCTAAGCCCCCTTGAAAATTTAAAGAATTTAGTAGGAGATCCATTAATGAGAATTGAGAACATAGGAGTGGAGATCAACTCTCTAATAATTTTGATTATCTTCTCATCAAATCCAAAAGCCTCCATGATTCTGAAAAGAACTTGCCAATCCACTCTATCATAAGCTTTTGCTAGATCCAACTTTATCAAAAATCCTTCTTTACTAGCAGCATTGATGGAATGAATATTCTCATGCACAAGAATGATAGAGTCCAAAATCTGCCTACCAGGAACAAAACCTTTCTACTCCTCAGAGATGACGAAGGGGAGGATAGCCAAAATTCTAGTAGTGACATTGTGTGATGTGTTAGCATTGTAATGAAAAATAGATTGTGTTGCCACATCATCCTTGTGCACATGAAGGATCTTGCATGAAGGAGATTGATCCTATCTACCTCAAGAATGTGCGAAGTCTTTGCAAATAGTGGAGAATGCATGATGGGTTACTACCTCCAAGAAGCGTTGAAGAACAAATGATGGAGAACATCTTGAGATCTATTCAAGACCATTGTATTCAAAGAAAAGCATTCAATGGTCAGGATTGAACTGATGGAATTGCTCAACCCAAATGTTTAGGGTTCAGGGTTTATGCTACTGACCTATCTATTTCCTATAAGGTCGATGTTGTTTTTCATGTTGAGGTTGTTGGAAAATGTTGTGTGTGTATATAAGTGCAAAGATACGTGATTCTTGCCAAACCAGATATGAGAATAGATACCTGCAGAGTGTGAGTGCATAAGGAAGGAACTGAAGTGGATTTGCATTGGCATTGAGTTCTATTACCAAATCATTGTAATACCTGTTGACCTCTAACCACTTCAACAGTTGGAAAATCCCTTAACAGGGTAGCTTTAACCGACTTGTTGTAAATCCTTTAACAAGGTGACTTGAAATTATTGAGTTCTGAAAAATCCTCTAACAAGGTAACCTTTAACTGGGTTTAACTCTTAACCGAGTATGTTAGCCATCCCTTTACCGGGTGATCCCTAGTAGGATTAGTTCCTAACAAAACCTATTGTAAAGTCTTTAACTAGACTAGGCTCCTAATAGAGCGGACTTCAAAAGTGTTCAAAGAACAGCTTGTGGGTATTCATCCCCACCATGGTTTTTCCCAGTTGGGTTTCCACATGAAAAATATGTGTGTTATGTGTGATGCTTTTCATATGATGCTTTGTTATTCTCTGTTAAACAGTAAAGCATGTTGAACCTGTAAGTCTTTACATTTCTATCAAAGTATTACTAGTGTATGCATATGGGTGAAGTGGAAATAAGATGTTAGATTGGGTCGAAGGCTAAGTTACCGATTTATGTCTTTCACTATGCTTAACCGGTAGTAATCTGGTTTAGACCGGTGTTATTGCTTTCCAGTCAAAGTGTAGGGTTCTCAGTCAAACCGGTTCAATGAAAAGTTTTTTTTTTCTTTTACTGATTCACCCCCCCTCTCAGTACCGGTTTGGTACTAATTATTCATCATTAATTCATCAATTGGAATCAAAGCATCCTCCAGGTCCTCTGTGTTGTAAGCTTAACCGCTTGAGGTAAAGATCCTACTTTAATGATGAAGAGGGAAGATCCAAAGTTCAACAGAGACAACTTTAAAATATGGAAGGACAGAATGAAGATATATATCAGAAGCATGGGTGGTCAACATTGGAGCTATGTTGAGAATGTTTATGTTATCCCTAGCGGTACTCTCACTGATGATCAAAAGAGAGAGATTTAGGAGAATGGGCAAGTCATGGAAGCCCTAATTAGTAGTTTATCTGACATTGAGTTTATTGATGTTCAGGACAAGGAGAATCCCAAGGAAGTATGGGATGCCCTTGAGAATATCTATGGTGGTGATGAGAATGTGAAACAAGCTAAGGAAGAAAGCCTTAGGGGAAAGTTTGAAGACATGCAGATGGTTGAAGGAGAGACCATTCAACAATATGGAATAAGAATCAAAAATGTTGTTAGAGATATCAAGAGTGTAGGTGGTAAAATGGAAGACTTCACTATTCTTAGCAAAGTTTTGAGATCCTTATTACCGGTCTATGCATTAAGGGTTGCTTCTATTCAGGAGTTGAGGTCTGTAGACAAGACAAAGGTATCCCTGGACTCCATCATTGCAAAGTTAATAGCTTATGAGCTAAATAATTATGATGGCAGTATTCAGAAGACTGAATCAACCTTCTAAGCATTTGCTACACCATCTAGAAAAGGCAAAGAAGCTAGTAACCAAGACAAAGTAGATAAATGGATGATGAGGAGATCCTGATGGAATTTGAAGCTCTTCTTGCCAAGAGACTTCCCAAGGGAACCAGTAAATACAGAGGTAAGCTTCCTTTGAAATGCTTTTCTTGTAACTGGATAGGACACATTGCTATAAAGTGCCCTAATGGTGACAACAAGGATAAACCAGAGAGGTTCAAGAAGTTCAAAGGAGGAAATCGGAGAAACTATTTTGTAGCAGTTGATGAAGGTGTCACTGATGAGGAATCAGAAGATGAAGAAAATGAAGATATTGTGTTTGTAGTGGTCAAGGAAGATGTGTCAAGAAGGCTCTTGTCTCCCACTTTGATAATACCAATGAGTGGATTATTGACAGTGGTTGTTCTCACCATATGATTGGTGACCGAAGTAAGTTTCTTTCTCTTGAAGAGTATGATGGTGGTGTGGTTCATTTTGGTAATGATGCACCATGTACGGTAAAAGGCAGAGTGTCCATCTCTTTGAATGGAAGAAGTGGTGCTGACAATGTGTATTGGGTAGAAGGTATCAGACACAAGCTTTTGAGTGTTGCTCAACTGAATGATAATGGGCTCACTTTGGAATTCAGAAATGGAGTGTGCAGTATCAAAGGAAATTTTTTTGAACTGATGGCTACCAGTATGCAGACTAAAGGTAACCTATTTCAGCTAAATGCTAATGTCAGTACATGTCTAATGGCTAAGTTTGAGGATAGCTAGATATGGCATAGGAGACTCTACCATGTAAACTTTGACAATATTGTGAAGGCCAGTAAGATCAAGGCAGTTAGAGGATTGCCTATGCTAAGAAAACTAGAAAATCCTTTGTGCAAAGAGTGTCAACTAGGGAAAATGTCTTCCTCAACCTTCAAAGGTAAACCTTTCACTGCAGACAATTTACTTGATCTTGTGCATACTGATTTGTGTGGACCCATGATAACTAGGAGTGTGCAAGGAGATATGTATTTTATGATTCTTACTGATGATTGCTCAAGAATGATGTGGGTCACATTCTTGAAGGACAAATCTGAAGTTTTTGGAAAGTTCAAAGCCTTTAGAGCACTTGTAGAAAAAGAAAATAGTAAGAGGATTAAGTGCTTAAGAACTTATCAAGGAGGTGAATTCAACAAATACTGTGAAGAGAATGGCATCAAGAGGCAACTATCTGCCCGCCAGACTCCACAACAAAATCCCCTAGCAGAGAGAAACAACCAGACTATGGTTAAAGTAGCTAGAACTATGTTGATCAAAGGAAAGGTTGCTCACACCTTTTGGAGAGAATGCGATGAGCACTGTAGTCTACACAATGAACCGGGTACTCATGAAAAAGGGTAACGACAAAACACCTTATGAGTATTGGACTGGTAAGACACCAGTGGTAAGATACTTCAAAGTGTTTGGTAGTAAATGTTATATCAAAAGGAGTGAACATCAGAGCAAGTTTGATGCTAAATGTGATGAGGGAATATTCCTAGGGTATTCCATAAAGAGAAAAGCTCTCAAATGTTTCAACAATAGGACTCAGAGAATTGTTAAAAGCATCAATGTTAGAATTGATGAAACCTCTAAGAAATATGAGGAAACCGGTAGTGAGCAAGTAAGAGATGAACTAGTGGTAACCTTTTGGGAACCGGTTGCAAAACAACCAAGCACTAGTAACAATGCTCCAACACCGGTAGATGCTGATGCTAATGAAGATGAGGATGAAGAAGAAAAGCAAGAGGAAACAACTAAGATCATTCCTAGGTATTTAAAGTTGAATCATGATCCAAAGTAGATCATAGGAGATAAGGATGCAGGGATTCTTACAAGAAGAAATATTAGAGAAAACTCTTGCATGATCTCTAAATTTGAGCCTAAAACATTCAGAGAGGCACATAAAGATGAAGACTAGATCAAGGCAATGGAAGAGGAACTCGGCTAGATAAGAAAGAATGGTACATAGTCTTTGGTACCTAGATCGGAGCATAAAAATGTCATTGGCACCAAATGGGTTTTTAGGAACAAGCTGAATGAAGATGGCTCAGTGGTTAGAAACAAAGCTAGATTGGTGTGTAAAGGATATGCCCAAGAAGAAGGAGAAGACTATGGAGAAACCTTTGCTCCAGTAGCTAGATTGGGAGGAGTTCGTATGCTTCTTGCATATGCAGCATTCAAGGGATTCAAAGTATATCAAATGGTGTAAAGTTTGCATTCCTGAATGGAATACTAGAAGAAGAGGTGTATATAGAGCAACCAGATGGGTTTTCCCTATTAGAAGATAGTGACATGGTATGTAGGCTATGTAAGGCCTTGTATGGACTAAAGCAGACACCTAGAGCATGGTATGAATGCTTGCACTCCCATCTTGTGAAGATTGGATTTGAGAGAACAAGTGAAGATAGTAATATCTACCTGAAGTTAAAAGGAGATTAGATTCTGATCTGTGAGGTATTTGTTGATGACATAATCTTTAAAGGAGATGACAAGATGGGTCATGATTTTGCAGATGAGATGAAAAAGGAGTTTGAGATGTGACTTATCAGGGAGATTAAGTTCTTCATTGGACTACAGATTCAACAAATGAAAGATGAAATATTTATCACTTAGTCCAAATATGTCAAAGAGGTGTTGAAGACCTTTGGTATGGAAAACAACAAACTGGTTGGTACACCGATGGTGAACGGTTGTAAATTATCTAAAGAGGATGACTCAGGGTTGGTAAATGAGAAGGAATACCGATCAATGATTAGTAAATTGCACTATGTAGTACATAGTAGACCGGACATTGCACATGCAGTGGGCATTGCTGCATGGTTCCAGAAAAGCCCAAGAGAATCCCACTTGGTAGCAGTCAAGTGGATTTTGAGATATCTGAAGGGAACTATTGACTATGGATTATGGTATCCATACAGTAATGATTGCAACCTGAAAGTGTTTACAGATGTTGACTGGGCTGGTAATGTGGATGACCGGAAGAGCACAACTAGTGGTGCATTCTTTCTTGGTGGAAGACTTGTCTCATGGATGAGTAAGAAACATAGTTGTATCTCTCAGTCTACAACAGAAGCAGAATATGTTGCAGCATTTATGAATTGCACCCAGACAATTTGGATGAAGCATGTATTAAATGGCTTCAAAGTTCCTGTATCTGAACTAGTAAGTATATTTTGTGACAACACAAGTGCGATTAACATCTCCAAGAATCCGGTTTTACATTCTAGAACCAAGCACTTTGAGCTTAAATATCATTTCTTAAGGGAAAAGGTTCAGAACAAAGAAGTTGTACGAGAACATGTTTTCATTAAGGAGTAGTTAGCAGACATATTCACCAAGCCTCTACCGAAGGCTACCTTTACTTATTTGAGAGGTGAATTAGGGGTGCTGCCCCTTCAAGAGGTGAACTAAAGGTGTGTGCCCCACATCAGTCAGGACTTTCATTGATATATTTTTCTCAAGATTGGTGTGTTGAAGGATGCTACTCCATAGGGGGAGCAGCATAGTAGAACATGGATGCTTATGCCTTTACTTTGGCATTGTTGTCAAAGGGGGAGAATATGTGAAGCGGAGAAGATATCTGCAGTATTGGTGGAGAAGATGTGAAGCTCAAAGATATCTTTGTATATTGCCATCAATGCCAAAGGGGGAGGTTGTTGGTATATGTGCAGAGTATGTTGACATGATGATACTATATGTTGTCATTGATGTCAATATGATGAAGAGTGAACCAGTATATTGAAGTAAGAACTTGCAAGAGAACTGGTATATGTGAAAACATGAAGTGGTATGGCTGTCCAAGTGACCCGGTATGTTGAAATGTGAACCAGTATATGTGAAAAAGTGAAGCGATATGTTTGTCCAAGTGAACTAGTATGTTGGAATGTGAACCAGTATATGAAATATTTTGTATCAACGTTTCATATGGTATGACTACCGATTGGTAGACTTAGCTTCAGGGTTTCTAGTTGAAGTGTTCTATGCATGTTTGATTCAACTGATGACATTTTGTGATGTGTTAGCATTGTAATGAAGAACAGATTGTGTTGCCATGTCATCCTTGTGCACGTGAAGGATCTTGCATGAAGGAGATTGATCCTATCTACCTCAGGAATGTGTGAAGCCTCTGCAAATGGTGGAGAATGCATGATGGGTTACTACCTCCAAGAAGCGGTGAAGAATGAATGATGGAGAACATCTTGAGATCTATTCAAGACTGTTGTATTCAAAGAAAAGTGTTCAATGGTCAGGATTGAACCGACTGAATTTCTCAATCCAAATGTTTAGGGTTTAGGGTTTATGCTACCAACCTATCTATTTCCTATAAGGTCGATGTTGTTTTTCATGTTGAGGTTGTTGGCAAATGTTGTGTGTGTATCTAAGTGTAAAGATACGTGATTCTTGCCAGACCAGATATGAGAATAGATACCTGTAGAGTGTGAGTGTAGAAGGAAGGAACTGAAGCGGATCTGCATTGGCATTGAGTGCTGTTACCAAATCATTGTGATACTTGTTGACCTCTAACCACTTCAATAGTTGGAAAATCCCTTAATAGGGCAGCTTTAACCTGCTTGGTATAAATCCTTTAACAGGGTGACTCAAAATCATTGAGTTCTAAAAATCTTCTAACAAGGTAACCTTTAACTAGGTTTAACCCTTAACTGGGTGATCCCTAGTAGGATCGGTTCCTAACAGAACCTATTATAAAGTCTTTAACTAGACTAGGCTCCTAATAGAGCCAACTTCAAAAGGGTTCAAAGAACAGCTTGTGGGTATTCATCTCCACCATGGTTTTTCCCAATTGGGTTTCCACGTGAAAATATGTGTGTTATGTGTGATGCTTTTCATATGATGCTTTGTTATTCTCTATTAAGCGGTAAAGCATGTTGAACTTGTAAGTGATAACTCAATGATGAATGACTAGTACTGAGAGGCGGGGGTGAATCAGTACAAACACAAATATAGTCAAAAACTAGTTTGACAGCAAATACTCCAAAAGACTGACAAACAAGAATATTGGTAAAACAGAGTGCAATCAGTAACATCCAGTATAGCTCAATCAGTCATGAACCGGTCACTCAATAAGCTTTCCTCTTAGCTCAATACTACGGTATCATTATATTCTCATGCATAAACACGTAAACTTAACCATCAGATCTTCACAACAGTTAGTTCAATATGTTTTATAGACAGGCATAAAACATAGAACCTTCATGTGCTTAACAGATAAAACAAAGCAACACAAGACAAAAGCATTTCACATGACACACATATTTTTCACGCGGAAACCTAACTGGGAAAAACCACGGTGGGGATGAATACCCACAAGATACTTTTTGAACATTTTGGAAGTGCACTCTATTAGGAGCCTTGTTCGGTTAAGGACATTAGAATTGGTTCTGGTAGGAACCAATCTTGTTAGGGATCACCCGGTTAAGGGATACCCAGTTAAGGGTTAAACCTAGTAGCGTCACCTTGTTAGAGGATTTCTAGAACTCAATAGCTGAAAGGATCTCCTAAGCTTCTCAAGCTTCTCAGAACTCATTAGCCTCAAGTTACCCGGTTAAGAGATTTAAAACAAGCTGGTTAAGACCACCCAATTTAAGGGATTTTGAATCAAGCCAGTTAAGGCTACCTTGTTAGGGGATTTTACAATTGTTGAAATGGTTAGAGATCAATAGGTATTACAATGGTTTGTTAATAGCACCCAATGCTAATACAGATCTATTTTTGGCTCCTCTTCACCTTCTGCACATTCACTTTGCAGATATCTCTTCTCTCCTTTGGTCTGGCAAGAAACACGTATCACTTCCCTTGGATACACACTCACAAATTTTGCCAACAACTTCAGAAAGAAACACAACATCGACCTTATAGGAAACATACAGGTTGGTAGCAAAAACCCTAAACCCTAAACCTGTTAGGTTAAGCAATTCAAATGGTTCGATTCTGACCATTGAATCATACTGCATTAAATGCAACAATCTTGAATCGATCTCAAGACATTCTCCATCATCCATTATCCACCATTTTCATGGCGGTGGATAACCCATCACATGTTATCACCATTTGATAGACTTCGCACATTCCCGAGGTAGATAGGAATAGTATTCTTCATGCAAGATCCTTCACGCGCATAGAGCTTACGTGGCAACATGATCTGTCCTCCATCATACTGCTAACTCATCACACAAAGATCACTGATTGAGTCACACATACTTGAGGTACTCCAACCGGAAACCCCGAAGTGGAAGCTGCCTACCAACTGGTAGTCATACAATGCTTCCATGTGCCGGTTCTCATAACTACATGTCGGTTCACCTTGAACAAATATGCCGCTTCACTTTGGCATATAAACCGGTTCATATATATGCCAGTTCCTCTCTCTTCACCTATCACATGTGCCGATTCTCACCATGTCTCATATTGACATCAATGACAACATACAATATCATTTTGTCATCATGCCAGTTCACATAATGCCAATAGTAAGTCTTTACATTTCTGTCAAAGTATTACTAGTGTATGTATATGGGTGAAGTGGAAATAAGATAATAGATTTTGTGGAAGGCTGAGTTACTAGTTTATGTCTTTCACTATGCTTAACCAGTAGTAATCTAGTTTAGACCGGTGTTATTGCTTGCTAGTCAAAGTGCAAGGTTTTCAGTCAAACCGGTTCAAGGAAAAGTTTTTTTTTTCCTGTACTGATTCAGCCCCCCTCTCAGTACCGGTTTGGTACTAACTATTCATCACTAATTCATCATTCACATGCCTAAATTTTTAGATGAGATTGTCTGTTATATTCTTAGCAGAGTTCACAGTGAATTTTGGTAGTTAAATTCTATTTTAAAGATCACTAAGGAAGAAATTAGGGTTGTTACTTGTTTACCTTCTACTGGCACTAGGCCTGATAAGAAAAAGAAAATCACAAACAAAGAAGTTATGAACCTAACTAGTACAACATCAATAATATATCACTTAGGGTTAGTGATATGACTGATAACAATGTCAAATATTCTATTATGGTTATTGGATGCAAGGTGGCTCATACTAATAGGTTGAATTTTGTTTCCAGTCTATGCATTCATAGTGCCTATGAGATGGTAATAAACAATGATAAAATTGATTTGTGTGAGTGGTTGAAAGATGAATTGATAGAAAATCTGGATAAGGTCAAAGTTGACAAGAAGGGAACTTTCAAATTTGGCAATTTTCTTGTATGTTTAATGCTATATTTCTCAAAGGTGATTCCCGGTATAGGCCACAAAGACTTTTCCTATGATATTTATATTGGAAAACAGATAAAGGAGGCAATTACTGACATGGGATCAAATGGTGAAAAATAGGTTAAAGATTACTTCCAAGACTTTCAAGCTAAAATGAAGCAAAGGGAAAGAATACCTCAGAGCATTGTAGACAATATATGACAAACATATATGCTTTGTTGTGAAGAGAGATGAAATATAGATTGAGGTAGTTACACCTAGAACTATCTAGATAACAGAGATGGGTTATGAAGTGGACTCACACATTCTAGAATCTTATGCCAAGATACTCCTAAATGCTCCACCGAAACCGACAGATAAAATATTTGGCACTGCAGAAATTATAGAGAGTGATGTTACTATGTAGAAGAAGAGGAAGAAAAGAGACAAAGTAATAAAAGATGCTTCAAAGTTTGTTGAAGTTGTTAAAAAGGGCTTGTTGAAACTTGATCTAATGAAAGGTGTTGTTGCAAAAGAAATAAAATCAGAACAGCAACCGGTAGCACATATTTCTCCTGTGGCTACCTCATTCAATTCTAATAGTGATAAGGTTGTTGAATTCAAAAGGGTGGACAAGAAGAAAAGAAAACCCTCACTGGCACCTACTCCATCTCTAAAGAAATTAAGAACACTTAGAAGGAAACAATGGGCTTTTAGAGAGCCCAGTGGTCCCAAGAAGAAAGTCACACCAAAGAATCAACCGAAATAAAAGGTACCTAATACTCTTTCACCAAAAGAGATGATAAATGAAATAACTCAAGAAGGAAATCTTGGTAATGTTAATAAGTTTTATCATTCTTTTAAGGATTCATATAAGGATACTATTGAGGAAAGTATAATTTTGTATTTGGATATATATAAGAAGGTTCGTATTGAGGTTATAGATGTTCTTCCTAATGATTTATACTTGAGACTTGAAGCAAACAGAATGTCCATTATGGAGTTAGATAAGAAACTGGAGGTAGAGGCTCTGTTAGTAGCTCATCATGTTAAGTCTAAGCAAGAAATAGATGATTTAATATCTGAAGCTAACAGGACTATTTTTGTGAATGGTCATCAACAAGTTAGTCTTATGGATGATAGAGTAAAAGAGATTGCAGATGAAACAATGGATAAGTGGGATATACTCTTTGTTGAAAAAGAGAAGAGAGAAGAGAAAGATAGATAGAAAGTTGATAAATCCTTTATAAAAGTATATCTAAAAGTAGATAAAGGTAAGAGTAAGGTTGGCAGTGTACCTGACATCACAATTAAGGAAAACTTACCACCACTAGCACAGGACACCCAACCAATAGTATTAGAGGCACCAATAGAAATGGAAAATCAGCCTAAAGAAGAGAAGTCAGAGGAAGTCAAAATAGATAATATTGATCCCGAGTCAAACATTCTATTCACAATGAATGTTGACACTTAGGAAATCAATATTGTATTGGATAAGGAAACTGCTAAGGAAAAGAAATTAGAATCCATTCCTATTGACACTCAATTGAATGTTGAGATACCGGCAGAAGCAGAAAAAAGAACAAGAACAGATACAATCAAAACTGTTAGAAAATAAGAATAAGAATAAGAGTGAAAATAAGGAAGAGAAAGTGGATACAGAAGAGGTTAAGGTAACTAAACAGGTATATGGAGAAGAGAAGAAAATTATTGTAGAACCTAGCACTTCTCCCAGTACTTCTACTATGGACTACAAACTGACAAATGTTACTGATGTATTATTATATTCCATTAAGAAGATAACAGAATGCAATGCCTTAGCATTTAAGGCTATTGATGATTCTTTACCAATTTTGCAAATGATTGCACCAACGTGCTAGGTTGATAACATTGTTGGGTCTATAGGTAAATTGGACACATTGTCCAAATTCATTTCTTCTAACATTCAAACTGTAGATAAGATAAATGAGGAGACCATTCAGGAAAGGGTTGATAAGGAAAAGGATGAATTCTTTGAAAAAACAATAAAGGATTGTACATAATAGATTGATTCATTATTACCGACACTAAATTCCACCATTTTGGAATACAAGGAATTATATAGGGAAGCATTCAAACCTCACCATCTAATAAAATATATTGATGAGAAAATAAGGAAAACACAAAAAGAGATTGATGACATTGATAACAATATTATTGGTTCTTCAGAACTCACATCAGTTTTGGATCAAGAGATGGCTATTTATGAAGAGAAGATTGAGAAATTGGAAAGAGAGAAAGCAAGGTTGAAGATGAAAACCCATGAGTTAAAGAACAAACTTGGTCCTAAATTGGATAATTTGTTAACACATCAGAATGAACTAACCAAGGCAACTCTTCAAGGAGAAATATCATCGAAGTAACAAATGCAATATCTCACCGGGATGATCCAAAAGATAGAGACTGTAATTTATGTCAGTACAAAGTTTTTGCAGAGTCTTAACTTGGTTTTGGCGAACATTTTTCAGATTGTACTTAACCGGCTATAGGTTTCTAGGTAAATTTTGAATTTTTTATTCTTTTGACATCCTTTATCATTGATGTCAAAGGGGGAGTTGTGTAATCAGAAAAATATACACAAGGAATCATTTTCTGAGGGGAAGCACTTTTAGTTTTGGATTTTTCTCATGAGTGTTGCCATCAATGCCAAAGGGGGAGATTGTTGGCATTATACACTTAGATGAGAATGGTTGATGTTGTCATTCATGGCAACCAACTGGTAACAAGGTTCAACATGGTTCATAGGTTCTACCAAAAATAGACTTCACCTACTAACAACGACAGTCACTACAAGGCTTATTCCCACCGGCATCCAGTCTACACCGACAACAAATTATACCGGCAGTCTAAGCCGACTTGGAAATAATATTGTTTATGCAAAATATATTGTAATGTAATATTATATTTGTATGGCTGACATGATGTATTGTAAAGACTCATATATGTATGAGATCTTGTAGGTCATTTGAACATATGATGTGTAATGTAAGGAAGCGGTAATATGTGATAGGTTATGATAGTGAATAATTGTATATGCATTTTGATGTATTTATCTTGTGAGCAAATAAGAACAAAGAAGAGCGAAGACTATTCTATGTAAGAAGAATCACTTACCAGCAAGGTTTTCGTAGATGTATCAGACAAAGCTTAAACTAGTACTGAATCTAGCATTGTAGATGCCATTTTGAAGCAGTACATTGTTATTGGATTTAACCATCCAATTGTATAGTCAGTGGGACTCCATTTTGCGTTGAGTAGTGAGCTCTAGGTAGTTGGCCTTCCTGCATGTGCAGGCCCCTATTTTACTAAGTAATATTTATTCATATTGGCCAATGAGTAAATATTGTGGGTCACAAATCCCACTGAGTTTTTTCCCTTACCGGGTTTCCTTGCCAAAAATATCTGTGTTATGGTGTGCATTTATGCTTATTCTTTTGGTTCTCTTTACTACATTATTATTTGCTTACTAGTATATTAATTTCAGTTATAAAGTTGCAAATAAGTTTATATCTTTCATCTACGGGTCAGACACTAAATCACCCCCCCTCTCGGTGTCTTTGGGATTAACCAAATATCTAAAATGCTTACCCTTAGATCATTATGTCAATGGTTTTAAAATGCTAGAGAAACATGGGTATGATGGTACCAGAGGCTTGGGACTACAACAACAAGGAAAAGAAGAACCTATTTTACCTCATGAGAACTCAAGGAATCGGGGGTTAGGGTTTAAACATGTCACAAAGATAATAGAGGAAAGACAAAAAACACTAGACATACTGAACAAGATAAGACCAGCAATAGAGTATATACCTCAAAATCAGTTATCAACATGGGTACCTCCTCCTTCATCTCATAGAAGCAAGAAAGAGGCAACATATCCTAGTAAAAAAATAGATGGTGAAGATCTCAAATGTCTTCTACAAGGAATTAGTGTGACATCACCTAATAGTATGGTACCTAAAATAGTTTCACAAGAAAATGTCGTAACAGAAACTAGATCACCACTTGTAAATGTGCCTAATCCTTGGATTTTGTCAATACTTTTACCAAGGGAAACAAACTTACCTCTATGAAATGAATCAGAAGAAGAAAGACTACAATGTCTTATATCAGGCTTAAGAAGGGTCTCCACCACACAAAGGAGATCCTCAAGTCAGGATCAAATTTTATTACAAGAACAAGATGAGATAAGTAACACAACCTCAAATAGAGGAACATATATAGAAAGTGTGACAAATTCGCATGACTATGAGTTTCTATTCATTCAAGATAGTATCCATGAACAATAATCAAGAAATATGACAATCAACCACTCATTGATGATGAAAATGTCTATGAAGATGTTCAGAACATGGTGTCAAACACTTCTCCAATAGACAAAAACAAAGATTTACCCGTTGTACATTCACATCTAATTGACTTGGGGAAAGAGGACTCACCAAATTTGGACTAGTTCAAGATCGATGAAGCTATCAGAAAATTCCTTGGTGTCAGAGAAGGGTTTCCCTATGGGATCATAACATAGGATTTGCAATAGAATTAGATAGAACAACATACTTTGGTGAGCCTATCTCATCCTCAAATCTATATGAATCAGAGGAGATAGAAACAATGACTAGAGGAAGTCTGGATGATCTTCCTATTAATAGAGAACAATCTATTAGGATAATTGGTGGATAACTGAGAGGGAGAGTGAATCAGTTGTCAATGTATTATAAAAATTTAAGCACACAAAAGCTTTTACCGGAATGCATAAACCAAATACTAGAATAACAGATATTCAAATTAAGCACAAACATAAATCACACAACAATTACCAACCATCCATAACACATAACACTAGGATTTGTACATGGAAAACCCAGTAAAGGGAAAAACCATGGTGGGAAGCCTACCCACAGTTAGATAATATTTCTATAGCAAGTATGTGATAAAAATAAGAGGGGCTACACATGTAGGAAGGCCAAAAACCTAGAGTGCACTGCTCATCAAAGAAGGAGCCTCACTAACTACTAACTACAAGAATAGCATCTCCTATGCTAGAGTATAGTTCTAGTTAAGCTCAATACCGAAGGTCTTAAACCTATTTCACAAACACAATTCAATCACTTATGATCAACCACAACCTCTACATACAATTATAACTTTATTCGCACACAGATAATCCCATAACCCATATACCACAATCTACAAAGAGATCTTACATAATATTTATACCAACCGAGAACCTAAACAATTAGGTTGGTGACCTAAAAGATAATACAATAGATCCACTACATAATCCCACAAACCAATGATAAACCAAGTCGGCCTAAGACCAAAACAACATAAGCCAAACAATAAATCCAATTGGTGATGCATCGGGGGAATCAACCAATACATTACATAAACCTATCCATAACATAACAAAATAACACCAAACCCAAAATAGGTCACCATAAGCCAGATAAAACACCACAAACATGATAACCATCAGCAACCTGATAACCTTCTAGAAGCCACACCAGCACCACTTCTCAGATTCATGAAAAGATCTTCATCAAAGCACTACCTCTAAAAGCCTTACCAGTAACCAAAAGACTTACTAGAATATATGATAGCATCCAGAGCATCAAATCTCAAACCAATTGAATGTGATATGCATCAAGAATACATGAATAACTAGTCCAAACCAATTCCAACAACAGGACCAAACCAAAGGCAAATCTCCATATCAACATCAAAGACCAACCACTCTACCAGAATCCGGTAGACAACAAAATAGCTAGTGTTGACATCAATGACAATCATCAATGCAACACATAATAAATTCCTCCAAATTGCCAACAATCTCCCCCTTTGGCATTGATGGAGACACTAGATGTGAAAAACATCCAAGTGCCAAGAAATGCCAAACAAGTCTCCCCAAACGGAAGACATCCAAGAAACTCTCCAAGATGATATGACAATGAATTTCTAAACCAATAGACCAAACTCCCCATCTGAATGATATCTCTATTAAGCTATATTTTTCACATATATATCTCTCCACTTTTGACATCAATGCCATAAATATGACATAATCATCAAAGAAAAAACATAAAACTTCTGAACCACACAACTGACTACTCCCTCTAAGTAGTTGGTGCAGAGCACCTTCTAATACACCTATATTTCAAGCACATGGTGGTGTCTACATGTTCATTTGTGATGTAATAATGGGTTGGATCAATTATCACCCTTGATGTAATTGAGTGCCTATTTGTATGGTCAATAATCTCTTAGGTGAGCATATAAACCTAGAGGTCTATTAGGCCATGAAGGCTTGGAATTTGGATTTTCAATGTTGGTGTGTCTAGGATGTTGTCTTAGGTGTTTGGAGTCTAAAAATGACAAATAATGACCTTGGATGTGTTTCCATAAGGTCTAAGTGGTTAATAACCAATGTTGTCCTAAGTTGCAAAATGTTGCATTTGTTGTCAAGCAACTTTTCAAAGCTGTCGGTAGGATGCCAACTACTTCTCCAATAGTCCTAACTATTCAAAAGTTAGTTATGGACATTGGAAAAGGTTTATATATTCTTGGAAACCCATGGGAATGGTAGAGTTGAGAGTTTTGTGATGTTTGGTGGAGAAAGTGAATAGAACAAGTTTGATTTTGTCATAACAGTGACATTTTTCTATATTATCCATACAGGGTGTGAGATCGATTGATGAATT
Source organism: Cryptomeria japonica (assembly GCF_030272615.1). Lineage (NCBI taxonomy): Eukaryota > Viridiplantae > Streptophyta > Pinopsida > Cupressales > Cupressaceae > Cryptomeria > Cryptomeria japonica. Next base: position 720,870,462 of record NC_081411.1, on the reverse strand, counting down.
TTTTATTTGATTAGAAATATCCTTAAAATACCCTTCCAATGCATTTGGTCTGACCTCTTTAAGTTAATATTAGTGGAAGTTATAAGAATTTTACCCTCTACAGGTTTGAAACCCTCCATTTTCAAGGGTTACAATGCAAATGGGACCGTAACTTGCAATCTACTGAATGCGATCCGATGACCATTGGTAGAATGTAAGTTAGGGGCATGTATTTTGAGATTATAGAGGGGTGAGGTCAAAGGATTTGGTTGGTAACCTTACCACCAAGCCCTAGTCTAAACCGGTTGAGGGTTTAGATTAGATTAGATGAGTTTCATTGAGAATACAATGAAAATGATGAGATGATGAGTTGAATTGATGGAATTGGAGTATTTTGACATAGAAGAAACCTCCTAAAGAGTTGGAACCTTCTTGTTATCCCATTCTTGTATACCTTCTTTGTAAAACCGGTCTAACTTGATTAATTAGGCTTGTGACCCAAGTAGGTGTTGAAGAGTGAATGAATAGGGGGGAATTCCAATCTTTTGGAGTCTAATAGTAATCCCAAAAGGTATTCTGAAACCTAAATTTTTTTAGGGTGTTGTTTCGTATAATTTGGAGAAAAATCCAAAATGACAGTGAAATAGGGCTACTAACTGGTAGGCCTAACCGGTAGGATTGTTTAAGCCTCAAAAGCCAATATTGGCCTTGTGTTCCAAAGTATCATTATGGAAGGTCTTAATAGGTCTTAGGAAGTGTTTATAAGTGTTGTTCCATCCCTTTTTAGGGGTAAGAGTCTGATTTCACACTTGAGGTATGGTTGTAGCCTTGAGAGAGACTTAAGGGACAAAAGTCCAAGGTGTGTAGGTGGCTTTATCACCCTGCTATTCCCACCCTCTGCATCAGTAGTAGCACCAACTCATCAATCTGGAATGAATGATAGTTTTGATAATGCATGTCAGATTGATGCCAATCAGTATCACTCAAGTCTCTACCTGAGGGGCAAAAAATCACAATATGTCTATGAAGTACTCAAATGATTCCTTAGGAAAAGGTTTAGTGAATATATCTGCAATCTTCTCTTTAGTGTTCACATAAACCACTCTAACTTCATTTGATTTTACCTTCTCCTCCAAAAAATTATACTTGATAGAAATGTGCTTAGTCTTAGAATGCAACACTAGATTCTTTGATATGTCAATAGAAACAGAGTTATCACAATGAATAACTACCAGTTCATTATAGTCTACCATTATATCCTTCAACATTTTCTTCATCCATAGAAGTTGTGTACAATTAGTGGTAAAAACAACTTACTCAACTTCAGTAGTAGATAAAGAAGTACATGACTGTTTCTTTTTGATCCATGAAACAAGTTTCTTTCCAAGAAAGAAAGCTCCACAAGATGTGCTCTTCTGGTCATCAACATCTCTAGCCCAGTCATCATCTATATATGAACATAGTGTAAGTCATCATTTTCAGGATACCGCAAACCATAATCAGTTGTTCCTTGCAAATACCTAAAAAATCCTTATCACCGCACTATTATGATTCTCTGTAGGATCACTCTGATATCTTGATACAATACAAACTGCATTCATTATATCTGGTCTATTTTGAGTCAGATATAACAAACCTTCTATCATATATTTATACCTTGTACAATTTATTGGAACTGATGCATCATTCTTTGCCAATTTCTCGGTTGTGACCATAGGAGTACCAACCAGTTTGGAATTTTCCATACCAAATTTCTTCAACAACTCTCTAGCATACTTAGTTTGACAGATGAAAATACCTTTATCATTCTGAGTAATTTGCAAACCTAAGAAAAATTTCATCTCCCCAATCTTAAACATCTCAAATTCATTCTTCATATTATCAGAGAATTTCATACATAACTTATCCTCACCTCCAAAAATGATATCACCAACAAAGACTTCAACAATCACTATGTCATCATCAGTGCTCTCATAATATAAATTACTATCAGCATTACCTTTAGTCAAACTAGGCTTCAAACATATTTGTCCAATCTAGCATACCAAGCTCTAGGGGCTTGTTTCAATCCAAATAAAGCTTTCCTTAAGTTACAAACCATGTTTTGTCATCTGAAAGTGAAATTCCATCAGGTTGCTCAATGTAAACTTCCTCTTCAAGATCTCCATTAAAAAATGCACACTTAACATCCATCTGATAAACCTTGTATTTCTTATGGGCAGCATAAACAAGAAAATAATCTCACAACTTCAATCCTAGCCACCAAAGAAAAAGTCTCATCATAATCAATTCCTTCCTTTTGATAATATCCTTTACATACCAATCTAGCCTTGTTCCTCATAACTTGTCCATCCTCATTCAATTTATTCCTAAAAACCCATTTAGTTTCAATAACATTATTATTTTTAGGTTGCAGAACTAAAGTCCATGTGTTGTTCTTTTGTATCTAATCTAATTCCTCTTCCATAGCTTTCATCCAACATTCATGTTTACAATCTTCAATAAGTGATGCTAGTTCAACTTGAGAAATTAAACATACCTCATCAGTTGCTAACCTTCTTCTTGTCATTACTATGTTCTTGTCTCCAATGATCTGATCTTCTGAATGGTTTAACCTTACATACCTAAGAGTCTTTTGACTTTCTATTTCTCTGCTCTGATCTTCAATTACTGTTGAATTTTCTAATACTATTGAGTTAACTGGTTCAACATTATGTTCTAGTATAGGTCCTACTGATTTAGTTATGATCATCTCCACTTCCGGTTCTCTCTCATAAGTTCTTAGTTGACCTTTGTACTGCTCATCCACCTTGACATTGGCACTCTCCACAATTCTCTGTAATCTTTTGTTATAACATCTACATGCTTTGTTTTCATTATAATAACAAAGAAATATCCCTTCATCACATCGAGGATCAAAATTTCCAATGGAATCATCTCTTTTGATATAGCATTTACTACCAAAAATTCTGAAATACTTAACATTAGGTGTATGAACAAACCATAACTCATTAGGTGTCTTATCGGTGTCTCCTTTGATATGAACTCTATTGAATGTGTATATCAATGTGCTCACAACTTCTCTCCAATAGATATGAGGCATATTAGCTTCCATCATCATAGTTTTGGCCGCATCCAAGATAGTTTTGTTCTTTCTTTCCACAACACCATTCTGTTGAGGTGTCTAGGGTGCAGACAACTGTCTCCTTATCCCATACTTCTCACAAAAGCTGTTAAATTCACCAGAAATGAATTCACCACCCTGATCTAACCTTAAGCATTTAATCATCAACCCAATCTTTGTCTCAACTTTAGCTTTAAAGATCTTGAACTTTTAAAAAGCTGCAAATTTCTCCCTTAGAAAAGTAACCCACACCATTCTACAATAGTCATCAATGATTAGAATAAAATATCTATCACCCTAAAAACTCTTTATTCTAATAGGACCACACAAACCAGTATGAATAAGGTCAAGAACCTCATTAGATTTGCCTTATATACTCTTAGAAGAAGTTTTGACTTGCTTTCCCATTTGACATTCCTTACATACTGGATTATAGGGCTTCATAGTCTTAGGTATATCTCTAACAGCCTTAGTTGAATTGATCTTTAAATTGCAATCAAAATTCACATGCACAACCTCTTATGCCATAGCCAACTCTCATCAACTTGTGCAATCAAACATGTCTTCTCACCAGAGTTTAAATGAAAGATGTTACCTTTAGTATGAGTAGTGGTTGCAATCTCCAATCCAGATCTGTTAATGATTTTGCATTTTCCATCCTTGAACTATAATTGAAATCCCTTATCCACCAACTCTCCTACACTCAAAATATTATGCCTTAAACCTTCAACATAATAAACATTATCCATGTTATGCTTACAATCTAATGATATAGTTCCTCTACCTCTGATCATGCATGCTTTGTCATCTCCAAATCTAACCCGGCCAGCATCAAATTCTTGTAAATATTAAAAATTCATTTTTTTTCCAGTCATATTATGTGAATATCCACTAGCTATCACCCATTCATCATTGTCTTCAATTTTAGAAGCGAGGACCTTTTCCTCATTTTGAATAACAGGTGCTAGAGAATCTTTCTTAATAGCCAAAAATACCCATTCCTTTCCACTGTTGGATTTGCTAGCTGAATCTTGCATCAGTTCATCATCAGAATTATTCACACCTTCCAAATCGGCATAGTAACATGATTTGTCTTTGTTCCTCATGTACTTATGCTTGTTCTGATAATCATGGTTAGGCCTAAAAGATCTTCTAGCTTTCTCTTCAAATCTTGAATTCCTTTCAAGACATATAGATGCAAAATGACCTATCTTATTACATACAAAACATTTAAAAGGTGATTTTCCTTCATACTTACTTCCGGTCGGACCTTTAGGTACTCTTGTAGTAAATAGGGCTTCGAGTTGCTCAAACTCATCATCTTATTTCCTCATTTCCTCTAGTTCCTTTGCTTATAAAGCTTTCAATAACTCTTGTTGGTTTATGATGCAGATGTATGAAAAGCAGTTTCAGTCTTTAAAGCTCCTTGAGGACCAAATTCTTCAAGCTCAAAAGTAGATAATTCTCCAACCAAAGTATCCCTATTAATAGAAGTGTTATCCATTGTTCTTAGCTCATTAATTGCAGTAGCCTTCATCTTGTAAGTTGGTGGTAAAGATCTCAATACTTTAGAAACAATGTCATCTTCACTTAGAGATCCACCATAGCACTGAATTCCCATTACAATTTCACTCTCTTTCCATAAAAGTTGTAATCCTTTCATCTTCTTCGATCTTCAGATTCTCATACCTCACTCGATAACCATCAAGTTTAGCAATTTGAACAATAGGGTCACCTTCATTCAGAATCTCCAACTTATCCCATATAGCCTTCACAAAGGATTGGTCAGTTAATCCAATAATTTACTGATCAGAAAGTGCACTCAAGAGTGCTTCTCTAGCTCTATAGTCATTTTCAATGTCCTTATCCAAGGTTGTCGGAGGAGGATTGCCAGATGTCATATTATGAGGAGTATATCCTCTCTTCATGATTTCCCAAATCTCTTTCCCAATACACCTCAAATGATTCTCCATCTAAATCTTCCATACCTTATAATTTAATGAATCAAGCTTAGGGGTTTCTCTCTAGAAAATAGATGTAGTTGAATTATTAGTTGTCATAGGATCTTCCTTAAGTGGTTAAGATTTTGCAGAGAGGACCAAGCTCTGATACCAATTGTTAGGATAACCGATGGATAGCTAAGGGGGGTGAATCAGTTGTCAACAAATTATAAAACTTTAAACACAAAAAATCTTTTACCAAAATGCATAAACCAAATACCAGAATAGAAGATATAACAATTAAGCACAAACATAAATCACATAACAATTACCAACCATCCATAACACATAACACTAGGATTTGTATGTGGAAAACACAGTAAAGGGAAAGACCACTATGGGAAGCCTACCCATAGCTAGATAATACTTCTGCAACAAGTATGTGATTACAATAAAATGGGCCTGCACATGCAAGAAGGCCAACAACCTAGAGCACACTGCTCATTACAAAAGGAGCCTCACTGACTACAAAAGAAATCCAGACTACAATCCAGAAAGATGAATGAACTACAAGAATAGCATCTCCTATGCCTGAGTACAGTTTCAGTTAAGCTCAATATCAAAGGTCTTAAACCTCTTGCACAAACCCAATTTGATCACCTATGATCAACAAAAACCTCTGCATATGATTATAACTTTATTTAAACATAGATAATCCCATAACCCATATACCATGATCTACAAATAAATCTTACATCATATTTATACCAACTCGAGACCTAAATAATTAGGTTAGTCATGTAAAAGATAATACAACAGATCCATTACATAATCCCACAAACCAATGATAAACTAAGTTGGCCTAAGGCTGAAAAAACATAAACCAAACAATAAATCCAGTTAGTGACACATTAGGAGCATGAACCAACACGTTACATAAATTGGTCCATAACGTAACAGAATAACACTAGACCCAAAATAGGTCACCATAAACCAAATGAAACACAATGAAGAAATGGAACATGAACATGATAACCATCAACATCCTAATAACTTTCTAGAAGCCGCACCAACACCACTTATCGAATTCATCAAAAGATCTTCATCAAAACCCTGCCTGTAAAACCCTTACCAGTAAGAAAAAGACTTACTAGAACATATGATAGCATTTGGATCATCAAATCTTGAAACAAATAAATGTGATATGCATAAGGAAAACATGAATAACCAATCCAAACCAATTCCAATAGCTAGACCAAACTCAAGACAAATCTCTAGATCAACATCAAAGACCAACCACTCTACCGAAAGTGGGTAAACAATAAAATAGCTAGTGTTGACATTGGAGATTCAAAAAATATAAAAAATGATTCATCTAGAAAAATCTCTAAATCCTATGGAGAAAGAGAACTTCATTTGCTTCTTCAAGCAAATATCCATAACTTTGCATGGTCTTATGCGGATATGCTAGGATTGGACCCTGAGTTGGTATCGCATCACTTACCTCTCTTAACAAGAGTAAAGCCATACAAGAAAAAATCAAGGACAATGCATCCTCATATAGCCTTACTAGTCAAGATCAAATTGCAGAAACTATTATATGTGGGATTCATCAAACCTATTGATTATGTAGAGTGGATTTCCAATTTATTCCCAGTGACTAAACATTTTGGGGGCGTCTAGATCTATATAGATTTTAGAGATCTTAACAAGGCTTGTCCTAAAGATGATTTCTCACTCCCAAATATTGACATAATTGTAGATCTTATAGTAGGGAATGAAATGCTATCACTTATGGATGATTTTTTCTGGTTACAATCAAATCAAAATAGCAGAAGAGGACCAAGCTAAAACAACATTCACTTCTCCTTAGGGTACCAATTGCTGGAATGTGATGCCCTTTGGTCTCATAAATGCAAGAGCAACATATCAAAGAGCTATGACCACATTGTTTCATGATATGATAAATGATTTCATGGAAGACTCTGTCGATATATCCTTGCAAAATCACAAACCAGAGCAAATCATTTAGAGCTCTTGGCAAAAATATTTGACAGATTGGAACAATACAAGGTAAGGTTAAATATAAAGAAGTGTGTGTTCGGTGTAACAACTGGAAAGATGTTAGGATTAATAGAATAATAGAGGTAGATCTTGCAAAGGTGAAAGCAATCCTAGAAATGCCTGTTAGGATAACTGGTGGACAACTAAGAGGAGGGGGTGAATTAGTTGTCAATATATTATAAAACTTTAAGCACACAAAACCTTTTACTAGAATGCATAAACCAAATAGTGAAATAACAATTAAGTACAAACATAAATGACAAAATAATTACCAACCATCCATATCACATAACACCAAGATTTGTATGTGGAAATCCCAGTAAAGGGAAAAACCTTTGTGGGAATCCTACCCACAATCAAATAATACTTTTGTAGTAAGTATGTGATTACAATAAGAGGGGTCTATACATGCAAGAAGGCCAATAGCCTAGAGCACACTACTCATCACAAAAGAATCATCACTAACTACTGATAATACAATAATGAACAGTGAGTACCAAACTGGCACTAAGAGGGGGGGGTGAATCAGTACAGATATAAAACCTTTTCCTGAACCAGTTTGACTATGAATAGTGAACCTGACTAGCAATCACTAACACCGGTCATAAACCAAATTAATACCGGTTAAACACAATGAGATTGTGAAAGATATAAACTGGAAACACTTATCTTACCACACAACCTACACCCTCATTTTCACATTATCCTTGTGCATAAACAGGTAATCTATCATCAACAATATAATAACATGCTAGATCAACATGATTCACCACGTGACAGAAAATAACAAAGCATCACATGAAAAGGACATCACACATGACACACATATTTTTCATGTGGAAACCCAACTGGGAAAAACCACGGTGGGGATGAATACCCACAAGCTATTTTTGAACTCTTTAGAAGTCCACTCTATTAGGAGCCTAGTCTGGTTAAAGACTATTACAACAAGTTTTGTTAAGAACCGATCTTGTTAGGGATCATCCAATTAAGGGATGGCTAGAATATCGGGTTAAGGGTTAAACCCTGTTAGAGGTTACCTTGTTAGAGGGTTTCATGAACCCAATGGCTTTGAGTCACCCTATTAAAGGATTTATAACAAGCTGGTTAAAGCTACCCTATTAAGGGATTTTCCTACTGTTGAAGTGGTTAGAGATCAAGAGGTATTACAATGATCTGGTAATAGCACTTCAATGCCAATGCAGATCCGCTTTAGTTCCTTTCTTCTACATAGACACTCTGCAGGTATCAACCCTCTTATTTGGTCTGGCAAGAATCACGTGTCTTAGCACTTAGATACGCACACAACATTTGCCAACAAATTCAACATGAAACACAACATTGACCTTATAGGAAACAAATAGGTTGGTAACATAAACCATAAACCCTAAACATTTAGGTTGAGCAATTCAGTTGGTTTGATCCTAACCATTAAACACTTTGCATTTGAATATAATGGTCTTGACAAGATATCAAGACATTCTCCATCATTTGTTCTTCGCCGCTTCTTGGAGGTGATAACCAATCACGCATTCTCCACTATTTACAGGGACTTCGCTCATTCTTGAGGTAGATAGGATCAATCCCCTTCATGCAAGATTCTTCATGTGCACAAGGATGACATGGCAATGTGATCTGATATGCATTATACTGCTAACTCATCACACAATACCATTGGTTGAATCACATAGGATTGAAATGCTTGAACTAGAAACCCTGAAGCTGAGACTACCAACTGGTAGTCATACCATATTAAACCGCTTCACCTTTAGCACATATACCGGTTCACTTTGCCAGTTGCTTAACTTGAATAAACCTGTTCACTCTTCATCATATTACTAGTTCTCTTTCAGCATATTATTGGTTCTCTCTTGAGCATATTACCAGTTCTCTCTTGAGCATATTGACATCAATGACAACAAAATATCATCATGTCAACATATTCTACACATATGCCAACAATCTCCCCCTTTGGCATTGATGGCAATATACAAAGAATACAAAGATATCTCTCTTTCTGCATCACATCTTCTACTTAATAATGTAGATATCTTCTTCGCTTCACATATTCTCCCCCTTTAATAGCAATGCCAAAGTGGAGGCACAAGTTTCCTTGCTCCACTATGTTGATCCCCTTGAGGAGTAGCATCCTTCAACACATCAATCCTGAAAAGATATATCAAAGTAAGATCTGACTGATGTGGAGCACACACCTTTAGATTACTTCTTGAAGGGGCAGCACCCCTAATTCACCTCTCAAATAGGTAAAAGTAGCCTTTGGTAGAGGCTTGGTGAATATGTCTGCTAACTGCTCCTTACTGGAAACATGTTCCAATACTACCTCTTTGTTCTAGCATGTAAAATTGGATTCTTGGAAATGTTAATTGCACTTTTATTGTCACAAAGTATACTTACCGGTTTAGATACAGGAACTTTGAAGCCATTCAATACATGCTTCATCCAAATAGTCTGGGTGTAGTTCATAAAAGCTGCAACATACTTCGCCTTTGCTGTAGATTGAGAGATACAACTCTTATTTTTACTCATCCATGAGAATAGTCTACCACCAAGAAAGAATGCACCACCAGTTGTGCTCTTCTGGTCATCCACATTACCAGCCCAATCAACATCTATGAACACTTTCAAATTGAAATCATCATTGTATGGATACCATAATCCATAGTCAATAGTTCCCTTCAGATATCTAAGAATTTGCTTGACTGCTATCAAGTGGGATTCTCTTGGGCTTTGCTGAAACTAAGTGGTAATACCCACTGCATGTGCAATATCCAGTCTGCTATGCACTACATAATGCAGCTTACCAATCATTGATCGGTATTCCTTCTCATTTACCAATGTTGAGTAATCCTCTTTTGATAGTTTACAACCGGTCACCATTGGTGTACCAGCCGGTTTGATGTCTTCCATACCAAAGGTCTTCAACACCTCTTTGACATACTTGGATTGAGTAATAAAGATTCCATCTTTCATTTTCTGAATCTGCAGTCCAATGAAGAACTTCATCTCCCCTATGAGTGACATCTCAAACTCTTTTTTCATCTCATCTGCAAAGTCATGAGTCATCTTCGTCATCTCCACCAAAGATTATGTCATCAACAAATAATTCACAGGTCAAAATCTTATCTCCTTCTAATTTCAAGTAGATATTGCTATCTTCACTTGTTCTTTCAAATCCAACCTTCACAAGATGGGAGTGCAAGCATTCATACTATGCTCTAGGTGCCTGCATCAGTCCATACAAGGCTTTATGTAGCCTACACACCATGTCACTATCTTCTGATAGGGAAAACCCATATGGTTGCTCCATATATACCTCCTCTTCAAGTATTCCATTCCAGAATGCATATTTTACATCCATTTGGTATACCTTGAATCCTTTAAAAGCTGCATATGCAAGAAGTATACGAACTCCTTCCAATCTTGCTACTGGAGCAAAGGTTTCTCCATAGTCTTCCCCTTCTTCTTGGGTATATCCTTTACACACTAGTCTAGCCTTATTCCTTACCACTGTACCATCCTCATTCAACTTATTTCTGAAGACCCATTTGGTTCCAATGACATTTTTATGCTCCGGTTTGGGTACCAAAGACCATGTACCATTCATCTCTATCTAGTCAAGTTCTTCTTCCATTGCCTTGATCTAGTCTTCATCTTTATGTGCCTCTTTGAATGATTTAGGCTCAAATTCAACGATCATACATGAGCTTTCTCTAACCTTTCTTCTTGTAAGAATTCCTGCATCTTTGTCTCCTATGATCTACTTTGGATCATGATTGAGTTTGACATACCTAGGTATATTCTTAATAGACTCCTCTTGCTTTTCTTCTTCATCCTCATCTTCATCAGCATCAGCATCCACCGGTGTAGGAGCACAATTACTTGTACTGGGCTGATTTGCAACTAGTTCCCAGAAGGTTACTATCAGTTCATCTCCTACATGCTCTCTGCCAGTTTCCTCAGGTTTCTCAGAGTTTTCATCAACCCTAACATTGATGCTTTCAATAATTCTCTGAGTCTTATTGTTGAAACATTTGAGAGCTTTTCTCTTTGTGGAATACCCTAGGAATATTCCCTCATCACATTTAGCATCAAACTTTCTCTGATGTTCACTCCTCTTGATATAACATTTACTTCCAAATACTCTGAAGTAGCTTACCACTAGTGTCTTACTGGTCTAGTACTCATAAGGAGTCTTATCCTTTCCTTTCTTGATGAGTACCCAGTTCATTGTGTAGACTATAGTGCTCACCGCTTCTCTCCAAACGGTGTGAGCAACCTTTCCTTGGATTAGCATGGTTCTAGCTGCTTTAACCACCATCCGGTTGTTTCTCTCTACTAAGCCATTATGCTATGGAGTCTGTGGGGAAAATAGTTGCCTCTTGATGCCATTCTCTTCACAATATTTGTTGAATTCACTGGAAGTGAATTCTCCTCCTTGATCAGTTCTAAGGCATTTTATTCTTCTACCACTTTCCTTTTCTACCAATGTTGTGAAAGCTTTGAACTTTCCAAAGGCTTCAGATTTATCCTTTAAGAATGTGACCCACATCATTCTTGAGCAATCATTTGTAAGAATCATAAAATACCCATCTCCCTACACACTCCTATTTTTCATAGGACCACACAAATCAGTATGCACAAGATCAAGTAAACTTTTTGCAGTGAAAGATTTACCTTTGAAGGTTGAGGAAGACATTTTCCCCAGTTGACACTCTCTGCACAAAGGATTTTCCATTTTGCTCAACACCGGCAATCCTCTGACTGCCTTGATCTTACTGGCCTTCATAATGTTATCAAATTTTACATGGTAGAGTCTCCTATGCCATATCTAGCTATCATCAAACCTAGCCATAAGACACATACTTATACTTGCATTCAACTAAAATAAGTTACCTTTGGTCTGCATACCGGTGACCATCATTTCACCAATCTTTCCTTTGATTTTGCACATTCCATTTCTGAATTCTAGAGTGAGTCCACTATCATTCAGCTGGGCAACACTCAATAGGTTGTGTCTGAGACCTTCCACTCAATACACGTTGTTAGCAATGCTCTTTGAATTCAAAGAGATGGACCCTCTACCTTTGACCATACATGGTGCATCATTACCAAAATGAACCACACCACCATCATAGTCTTCCAGAGAAAGAAACTTAATCTGATCACCAGTCATATGGTGAGAACAACCACTGTCAATAATCCACTCATTGGAATTATCAAAGCAAGAGACAAGAGACTTCTTTTCTGACACATCTTCCTTGACTGCTACAAATAGAATATCCTCATTTTCTTCATCTTTTGATTCCTCATCATTGACAACTTCATCAACTGCTACAAAAGAGTTTCTTTGGTTTCCTCCTTTGAACTTCTTGAACTTTCTTGGTTTGCCCTTGCTATCACCATTAGGATAGTTTATAGCAATGTGTCCTATCTGGTTACAAGAGAAGTATTTCAAAGGAAGCTTACCTCATTATTTACCGGTTCTCTTAGGAAGTCTCTTGGAAAGAAGAGCTTCAAATTCCTCCTCATCATCCATTTCTCTGCTCTGTCTTGGTTCACCACTGGTACTATCTTCTTTTCCTTTTCTAGATGGTGCATCAGATGCTCTAAAGGCTTATTCAGTCTTCTAAACATTACCATCAAAACTATTTAGCTCATAGGCTATCAACTTCGCAATGATGGAGTCTAGGGATGCCTTAGTCTTGTCTATTGACCTCAACTCATGAATAGCAAAAACCCTTATTGCATAGACCGGTAATAAGGATATCTAAACTTTGCTAACAATAGTGGAATCTTCCATTTTACCACTGCACTCTTGATATCTCCAACAATGGTTTTGATTCTTATTCCATAGTGTTGAATGGTCTCTCCTTCAACCATCCACATGTCTTCAAACTCTCCCCTAAGGATTTCTTCATTAGCTTGTTTTACATGCTCATCACCGTCGTAGATATTCTCAAGAGTATCCCATACTTCCTTGGGATTTTCTTTATCCTGGACATCAATAAACTCAATGTCAGATAAGCTATTGATTAGGGCTTCCATGACTTGCCCATTCTCCTGGATCTCTCTCTTTTGATCATCAGTGAGATTACTAGTAGGAATAACATAAGCATTCTCAACATAGATCCAGTGTTGAGCATTCATGCTTTTGATGTATATCTTCATTCTATCCTTCCATATTTTGAAATTATCTCTATTGAACTTTGGACCTTCCCTCTTCATCATTACAATACGATCTTAACTTCAAACGGTTAAGGTTACAACATAGAGGACCTGGAGGATGCTTTGATACCAATTGATAATACAATAATGAAAAGTGAGTACCAAACTAGTACTGAGAGGGGGGGGGTGAATCAGTATAGATATAAAAACTTTTCGTGAACCGGTTTGACTGTAAACAGTGAACTTGACTAGCAATCACTAACACCAGTCATAAACCAAATTACTACTGATTAAACACAATGAGATTGTGAAATATATAAACTGGAAACACTTATCTTACCACACAACCTACACCCTCATTTCCACATTATCCTTGTGCATAAACAGGTAATCTAACATCAACAATATAATAACATGCTAGATCAACATGATTCACCGCTTGACAAACAACAACAAAGCATCACATGAAAAGGATATCACACATGAAACATATTTTTCATGTGGAAACCCAAATGGAAAAACCATGGTGGGGATGAATACCCGCAAGCTATTTTTACACTCTTTAGAAGTCTGCTCTGTTAGGAGCCTAGTTCGGTTAAAGACTGTTACAACAAGTTCTATTAAGAACTGATCCTGTTAGGGATCACTCAGTTAAGGGTTAAACCCTGTTAGAGGTTACCTTGTTAGAGGATTTCATGAACCCAATGGCTTTGAGTCACCCTATTAAAGGATTTATAGCAAGCTGGTTAAAGCTACCCTATTAAGGGATTTTCCAACTATTGAAGTGGTTAGAGATCAATAGGTATTACAATGATCTGGTAATAGCACTTGAATGCGAATGCATATCTACTTTAGTTGCTTTCTTCTGCATACACACTCTGTAGGTATCAACCCTCTTATTTGGTTTGGCAAGAATCACATGTCTTTGCACTTAGATACATAGACAACATTTGCCAATAACTTCAACATGAAACACAACATCGACCTTATAGGAAACAAATAGGTTGGTAACATAAACCCTAAACCCTAAACATTTAGGTTGAGCAATTTAGTCGGTTTGATCATTACCATTGAACACTTTGCATTTGAATACAACAGTCTTGAACAGATCTCAAGACATTCTCCATCGTTCGTTCTTCACCGCTTCTTAGATGCGATAACCCATCACGCATTCTCTACCATTTATAGGGACTTCACTCATTCCCGAGGTAGATAGGATCAATCCCCTTCATGCAAGATCCTTCACGCACATGAGGGTGATGTGGCAACATGATCTGATCTCCATTATACTACTAACTCATCACACAATGCCATTGGTTGAATCACACAGACTCAAAATGCTTCAACCGGAAACCTTGAAGCTGAGACTACCAACTGGTAGTCATACCATATTAAACTGCTTCACCTTTAGCACATATACTGGTTCTCATCATTCTACCAATTCACTTTGCTAGTTGCTTAACTGCAATAAACCTATTCACTCTTCATCATATTACTGATTCTCTTTCAACATATTACCGGTTCTCTCTTGAGCATATTACCAGTTCTCTCTTGAGCATATTGACATCAATGACAACACAATATCGTCATGTCAACATATTTTGCACATATGCCAACAACTACAAAATAAATCCAGTCTACAATCCATAAAGATGAGTGAACTACAAGAATATCATCTCTTATGCCTGAGTATAGTTCACGTTAAGCTCAATACCAGACCACTTAGACCTCTTACACAAACCCAATTCAATCACCTATGATCAACCAAAGCCTTTGTATATGATTACAAATTTATTCTCACTCAGATAATCCCATAACCTTAATCTCATGATCTACAAAGAGATCTCCCATCATATTTATACCAACCCAAGACCTAAACAATTAGGCCGGCCACCTAAAAGATATGACAATAAATCTGTTACATAATCCCACAAACCAATGATGAAACAAGTTGGCCTAAGATTGAAACAACATAAACCAATCAATAAATCCAATGGGTAATGAATCAGGAGAATCAACCAGCACGTTACATAAATTGGTCCATAACCTAAAGGAATAACATTAAGACTGCACCTAAAATAGGTCGCGATAAACCAAATGCAACACCACCGATCAACTCAAACATGAACAAGATAACCATCAACATCCTGATAACCTTCTAGAAGTCGGACCAACACCACTTATCGAATCCATCAAAAGATATTCAACAAAGCTCTATCTGTAAAACCCTTATCGGTAACTAAAAGGCTTACTTGAACAAATGATGGCTTCTGGATCATCAAATCCCAAACCAACTGAATGTGATATGCATCAGGAGCACATGAATAACCAATCAAAACCAATTCCACAAGCCAAAACATACCAAAAAAGATATCTAGATCAACATCATAAACCAACCACTCTACCAGAAACTGAAAGACAACAAAACAACTAGTGTTGACATCAATGACAAACATCAATGCAACAAATAATCAATTCCTCCAAATTGCCAACAATCTTCACCTTTGGTATTGATGGCAACACTAGATGTGAAAAACATCCAAGTGCCAAGAAATGCCAAATAAGTCATCCCCAATAGAAGACATCCAACAATCTCCCCAAAATGATATAAAAATAAAGTTCTGAACCAATAGACCAAACTCCCCCTATGAATGATATCCCTATTAAGCTCTATTTTTTACATTAATATCTCCCCCCCTTTGAAATCAATTCCATAAATTTGACATAAGCATCAAAAAAAAATGATAAATCTTTAGAACCACATAGCTGGCTACTCCCCCTAAGTAGTAGCACCACACATCAATCTAGAATGAATTATTGTTCTGATAATGCATAGCGGATTGATCTCAATCAACATCACTTAAGTCTCTACCAGAGGGGAAAAAATTCCCAATCTATCTTTGAAGTACTCAAATGATTCCTTAAGGAAAGGTTTAGTGAAGATATCTACAATTTTCTCTTTAGTGTTCACATAAACTAGTCTGACATCATTTGCTTCCATGTTCTCCTTCAAAAAATTATACTTGATAGAAATGTGCTTTGTCTTAGAATGAAATACCAGATTCTATGATATGTCAATAGCAGCAGAGTTATCACAGTGAATAACTACCGATTCATTATAATCTACCCTTATATCCTTCAACATTTGTTTCATCCATAGAACTTGTGTACAGTTACTAGCATTAGCAACATACTCAACTTTAGTAGTAGATAAAGAAGTACATGAATGTTTCTTGTTCATCCATGAAACAAGTTTTTTTCCAAGAAATAAAGCTCCACCGGATGTCCTCTTCCGGTCATCAACATCTCTAGCCAAATCTACATATGTATGTGCACATACTATAAATTCATCATTTTTAGGATACCACAAACCATACTCAGTTGTTCCTTGGAAATACTTGAAAAATCCTTTTCACTACACTCTCATGATTCTCTCTAGTATCACTTTGATATCTTGATACAATACAAACTGCATTCATTATATCTAGTCTAGTCTAAGTCAAATATAACAAACCTCCAATAATAGATTTATACCTTGTAGGATTTATCATAGCTGATGCATCATTGTTTGTCAATTTCTCACTTGTAACCATAGGAGTACCAACCAGTTTAGAATTTTCCATACCAAATTTCTTCAACAACTCTCTAGCATACTTAGTTTGACAAATTAAAATACCTTTATCAGTCTGAGTAATCTGCAAACCTAATAAAAATTTCATCTCCCCAATCGTAGACATCTCAAATTCATTCTTCATATTATTTGAAAATTCCAAACAAAACTTATCCTCACCTCCAAAAATGATATCATCAACAAAGACTTCAACAATCAACATGTCATCATCAGTGATCTTATAATATAAGTTATTGTAAGCATTACCTTTAGTGAAAACAAGCTTCAAAATATATTTGTGTTGGCATTGAGTTGTCATTGATGTCAACTGGTATTGCAGGTTACCGATAGAGTGTGTCAACTGATATGAAGAAGAGAAGTACAACCAGTATGAATAAGATTGAACCGACATAAAGAAGAGAAGTATGTTTTGAGTTGAGAGATGATGCCACCAATATGAGGTGAGATGCAGGAGTGAGTTGGCATGCTTGATTTATAACTGGTATGAAGGTTGGCTATTTGTTTGTGATGAAGAGGCAGAATGTTGATGAATCACAACGACACCCAGTAAGCTGAGAAGGAAGAATGACATGAAGTCATACAGAAAGGGAAGGTGAATTATCAAGATGATGTGTTGCCAGTAAGAGTGATTTATCAGTGTGTTGGCCATATCGGCAAGGTTCTACTAGTAGAATGATTTCCCGATTGTTCAAGTTTGAACCGAACCTATGTCAGTGAAGTTGAATATATGCTGATGTGTCCTCTATGGAGCTAAGGTAGAAAACATGCACAGGTAGATGAAATGTTCATCGACATGGTTTTCTATGTAGCAGGTGATCATTTAATGATAAAACAACAAATCATGAGTTGATGATAGACTAATGTGGCTCGATGAAGAATGGATGATAGAGAATGATTAGGTAGTTGTTGGTACTATGATCGAGGCATGAAATATGATTGCAGATTGACCTTCAATTAAAAACAACTGGTTGAAATGAGGTCGACAAAGATCAAGGCCGTAAAGCATGGTGTAGTTTGCTTTTTTTAGCAAACATGCATTGGATGAATAAAAATGTATATAGATGCATCTCCCCAAAGCAAGTGAGAGATCCAAGGCAGATTGAATTGGATTGGATACAGATTTGATTGAAGAAAAGAAACCCTAACCGCCTGAAGTTTGAATTGGTTTTTGGTGGGAAGACTTTCTTACAAATATACAAGTCTAAATTGATGAGTTTGTTACTATTGAATGATATTTGATTATGCTGGCGAATGAAAGTAAGGCAAAAAATATTGTTTGAGTGATAAACAAGAAAAATCTTAAGTGTGTGTGTTCAAGGAGAAACCGGTAAGGTGTGTGTGAACCGACAAAGAACAAACTAATAGAGACAGAACCTGACAAAGTGTGAAATGAATCCAATAGTCAGAGGGAGAGAAGTTTCAACAGAGTAAGGACCAGCATAAAGGAATTCTTGTAGTGTGTGTGGTGGTTTCACAAACCGGTAAGATTGAAACCAGCAAAGCAGAATATTGGAGGGTTGCAAAACTTCATTTGCCATAGGGAATTTACTTATGTATTTGAATTTTCATACTGTCTTCACTAAGTAGGTTATTAGTGCAGGGGTTGTAGCTCCTTTAGGTTGTAGCCTATAAATTGTTTAGGGGTTGGTGCTCATAAATCAGGGGTTGGTTCTCCTTGGGTTGGTGCCCTAAAATTGTAATCAGATCATTTTCATTGTTAGGCTCGTTCGGAGCAGAACGTCTCCAGCAACTATTCTCACTGAGTTTTTTCCCACATTGGGTTTTCCTCATATATTTGGTGTTATGTGATGCATTCTTGTGTCTATGTTATTTTGATGTTATAGAAAATCCTTTCACACACTTAGTTTGCATGGTTTGGATTACCGGTCAACACTCTTGTTGGTCTCAATTTCTGACTACTTCATTTTCTCCTCATAAATTATGCCTTTGTTTACACAAGAAGAGAAAAACAATAATAGGAAACAAGAAAATATTAATGAGGTTTACAAGGAAAAACCTCCTACACTTTAAGCTTTACAAAGCTTAGACAGGTGAACCTAATTGTGACTACTTTCTCACAACCTAGCAGATGGTTAACAGAAAACCAATGCAAATTTTTGCAAACTCCTTCAATTTAGGGCGACCAAACATGAATGAAACACATGTTTTGCTTATATATCACCACAAGGATGTGACAAATACTAGCAATTTAAACCAATGCCTTTTCTAGGCATCACAATCATCAAAAACCAAACTGAAATCCAACAACATAATTCATATGCATACCACTATTTTTGATCTATTAAATCTATATATGCCTAACATACATAGACTTCCAATTTTTACTAGACCTAGTCATCAAATTCATGTGAATATATTGATATCAATGAAGATGAATTAGGTATATTTAATTTTCCTCCTTGAGAAAAAGACTTAAAACATTCCCATTAATTGCCTTGCAAATCACTAATTAAACAATCCTTGGTTAACTAATTAAAAATGAAAACTATCATGCAAACATAAAGACAACAGAGATCTAAGCTTGAAATATTTTTTATTATATATTATTCCCTCATCAAACATTACAGAGATATAAGAGTTGACTCAGAATGTCAAAAACAAAGTTTGCTATATTCTGCCAGAGCTTCGCTACAAAAATTTTGTGATCTCCTTCTAGGTAGTCTTGGTATCCTTTAATATAATTTTGGATGCAACAAGCTTCAGACTTCCCTAGAAGAATATTCCTCTCCTAACATCTATTTCCTCCAAAAGTTACATGGATTACAAGATTGCACTTGAAGGACAAGCATAACTGCTTTTGGAATGTGTACTTCTATAATTGATTAGTCACTCAGCTGAAAAATGACAAAAAGTGTAGGTTCTAGACACGTGGCACCTCTATCTTAAGATATTTTGAACTCTTCGAGGTTCCAACTACCCAAAATGTGTTAAAAAAATTAAACTTCTTGAGGATGCCAATGAACTATCGCATGCTAGAGCATCAGTGGAACCTTCTTGTTCTCCCGTCTCTTTCAAAATGTACTTGATTTCCCATGCTTTGAACACCTCATCATTGGGCCAAGGAAAGTTGATAATCTTAAGACTTTGTTTATTCAAACTTTTTTGTTTCATACTTAATTGTTTGACTTCATTTTCTAAACAGCCAAAATATGATTTTGCCTTTTCAATTTCCTTGATAGTTTGAATAAATAAAAGGGCATTATCCATATTTATGATATTATTTATTCTTTGAGATAGCTTGTGACCTAATTCATTAATCCACACTTCCTTATCTTTCATCTTGTTGGCACCTAAGAAACCTCCAGGAAACAATTCAGACTTTTCCTTGGCATATTCTTGTCAGAATAAACCTGCCTTTCTTTCAATGTCTTTTCTTTCAGCTACAAACCTAGACAAGTCTTTGACTAATTCATAAGTAGACTTAATTACATCATCAACATGTGCTTCTTCCTGAGACAATGAATATATTGACTCTAAGTATTCTTCTCTTGCAACCCACTTGTCCAAAAAGGGCTCCAAAGTAGCCTTTTCCTCCTTCAAAGAATCCAAGAGATTCATTATTCTTTTCATGTTCAAATATAAAATTGCTACTTGAACACTTTTGACAAATCTCATAATAGTGTCTTTGACTTTTTCTTCATACTTCTTTGTCAACATTGACTGAGCCTACTTTAACCTTTCGATTTCATCTTGATGTTAGGATTCCCAAAGATACGGAGAGGGGGGGTTGAATCAGTATCTAACCGGTTAATGGATTTTCTGAACTTATTAAATGAATTGCATTCCAAAATAGTGTACCAGTAAGCCGAAATTAATGCAGTAAATAAGAACAACAAACACAACATAGAAAGCACACCATAACACAATATTTTTAATGAGGAAACTCAGTGTGGGAAAAACCTCGGTGGGATTTGTGACCCACAATATTTTCTCATTGGCCAATAAGTGAATATTACTGATACAATAGGGGCCTACACATGCAAGAAGGCTAACTACCTAAAGCTCACTGCTTAAATACAAAAGGATGTCTCATTGACTTACAAAAATGGATTATGTAAATCCAATATCATGTACTACTTTGGTTCAGCATCTGCTATGCTAGGTTCAGTACCGGTTTAAGCTCTTGCAATAATCATAAACCTTATTCCACAATTTGCCTCAATATTCGCACATAATATCCATCTATGCATATTACCTATTACAAATGTTCTACAAGATCTCATACTTATATATGAACCTTATTACAATATGCCATGTCAGCTTACAAGAAGATATTAAAATAAAATGCATTATGTAATTATCATCTTTTCGCTGTCAGTGAACTGTATGCTGGTGTAGAGTCTGCTAGTGCCATAGGATTGTAAGGTTGCCATCAATGAAAATACCTTCAATCACCTACATTTTCTCATTGGAGTGTGCATTTGCCAACACTTGAGAATTGGCTGTTGATTGAAATCCAGAAGTCATGGGAGAAGGAGGAAATTCAATGATAGGACTGGAAGGAGGGGGTCGGGCAAGAGAAGAGGCAATCATCAATTGAGAGGACTCACCCTTTTGCTGATGTCCTTCCAATCTACTTTTCAATTCTACAATTGTTTTGTCTCTAGAAGTGATTTCAAGATTTGCATCATTATAAGCCTTGACAACTACTTCTAACTTTTCTTGAAGATATGCCTTTTCCTTTGCCTCCTTCTCGGCCAGTGTCATACTAAATTTAGCAGACTCTAAAGTCATGCCAACAGCTTCTCTTACACCCTGTATCTTTAACCCTCTTCACTATCATCCCCCCTGAGTAATCAGATCTTGAGGATTCACCCCATTTTCTATACTCTTCTCTTTCTAATGACCACAATACAAGAGTTGCATGGTCATTACTATAGGTGATCCCCTCCAGGGGTTTGGTTTCTTTTCTCACTACATCAAAGACCACAACATTTGATATATCCCACTCTAGGAGAATCAACACTCCAACACTTTCAATCAATTTTCTCCCCTCCTCTAGGGTAATCAACTCAAATTCCTTTAGTATTTCTTGTTGAATTTCAGCTTCAATAGCAGATGGATATTTACTTGGTTGTTCAACTTTCCTTTTTCCACATCTCTCCTTATATTGATCCATATGCTTTCTCCAAACAAATTGCAAAATGCTCCTGACTTTACAAAATTATCATCGGCCAAACACTCATCACAAGCCTATTTTATAACAGGATCCAACTCTCTCCTAGCAAATTCCTCAACAGTTAGATCCATTTTAGCACCTGTTGGCTCCTTTGGCACTCCCTCATGCAATTATCTGTAAGTAAAAGAAATTTGTCCCAATCTTCCTAATTGCATTAGTTACTCAGCTACGACCTACTCATCACCTATAGGTAATGGGGATTGGGAAGGTGAATACATAGCTTCACTTAGTTGTGCCTCTTCCTCCAATCTCTGTCTCTTTGGGGAAGTCTGGGACTCAGGAGCATCCTCCATTGGCCTTTTGCCCTTTGATGTAGAAGGCTCATCCTTCCTAGGCATCCCCACATTATAGCATGATTTCTTATACATTACATATTCAGCAGGGGGAATGATCTTAGGAAAAGTAGGTTTAGTCAAGATGAGTTTGGCCTTTTCAGGATCTACCTTTATCATTGCATCTTTCTTCTCATTTGGATTTTGCATGGTGTCCTCAAAATATTCTATTAAAAACTTCATCTTTTCCCAAAATGGATGGAAGCTCTTCAGTGGATCATAACTTTTATCAAAATTTTGAACAAAGTCAAGATTTTTCTTAAATGCCAACCATTTTTCTTTTCTCACATCTTGCTCTACTAGATTAAACTCATTCCTTATCAAATCCTCAGGGAAGTGGAATTGGTGAACTTTTGTACCACACCTGACCTTCTTTCTAAACATACCATAGAAAAAATCCTCTGGGTCAACAAATCTTGCAACTGTTCTTTCCAATCTATAGGGCTTAAAGAACTTGTCAAATTGTAACCAGCCCCCTTTAGTAATCACAAATTGATGTGCCATCGTAATATTTGGAAAAATTGTTCCTCTGCCCTTATTTGTCAATTTTGCTTCTTGCAGATCCCCAATCTGCCTTATGATCTCAATGATACCTATTTTCAAGGGGACCTAATAAGGGAGCAAATAAGAAGTTCCTCTCAAGCCATACACTCTAAAAAATGTACAACTAGGATACAAAATTATATCACCCCAATTGTGCACAATTTTGATATCTTCTGCAAATTCCTTGGGTCTGATAAATTCAAGAAGAACCTTTGGGATCTAGGGATTCTCTTGAAACAAAAGAATTATTAACTTTGATGCAAAACATCTATCGATTTTTAAGTAGCTGGCATCTTCTCTATCCCAGGATAGATCTGTACTCCATAATTGGATTGGCATGTCTTCACCATCTTTGACTCTCAGTAATTCCATACCCTTTTCAAAATAATCTACACCCTTGAACAAGAACATGTGCATTAATAAAGAATACTAGCCAAAAGGTCTATCCACCTTAGCATTATTAATCCCAATCAAACCCTCATGGATCAGATTTGCTAGATAAGGTGCAAATTCATAAGCTACTACTATACATGGATTGAGGATTTGTGCCATCATGAGCATATAATGCATTGGAATAGCATTTTCTGCATCCTCTCCAAAAATTTGACATAGAGACCAATATATTCCTTTAGCCCTCAAAGTGAAAAAAAATCATAGGGAAAGGTTCAACTATACTAGGTCCTACCAATGTTAGCCCTCCTATTTTTGCAAAGAATTCCCTCATTGGTCCACCTCTGAGATGGTATTTTTGAGTATCATAGACCTTCTTTAACATTTAAAAATCAATTGGCTCTAGATGACTTGAAGATTCATTTAGCTGGAAAACCCTTCTAATCTCATCCACTATAACTTCAATCAAAGGGCTTCCACTTACATTCCTGACAATTCTGGTAATAGAGTCATAATTCTTGGCAATTTGGATCAACAAGTCAACATCCATAAAAACTCTAGGGACCACCAATTTCCCAACATCTAATTGCCATATGTTGTTTGTAGGTGCAAGTGCATTTCACTGACCAAACCCCACCCTGAATAGACCTAGACCAGACATGCCTATATGAGGATCTCTTAACCAATATCCTTTGTCAAACAAACCATCACCAATTTTTAAGCAAGGAGATTTGGGCACAAGTTCTTTCTGCTTGGCAGAACTATTAGTAGACTAACCAACTATTCTAAAAAATCATCACAGATGGCCCTTTCTTGATAATCTATTTTCCTTTTGAACTTCTACCATGGTGACATTTTAATAATTTAGGGTTTATCCTATTTTAACCTTTTGATTCAAAAAAACCTTTGAATTTCCCAAAACTAGACAATGCTAACACACAAGAGCAACAATTGCCAATACAGCAGTCACATAACAACTTACTTATCGCTAGAAAACTCATAGAAGCTTCAAATGTTGTCTCCGCAAAACCTTCGAAAGCCTTTTATAGTCAAATTCTCAAATAACAAGATTTTATGAAGCAACCT
Source organism: Cryptomeria japonica (assembly GCF_030272615.1). NCBI lineage: Eukaryota > Viridiplantae > Streptophyta > Pinopsida > Cupressales > Cupressaceae > Cryptomeria > Cryptomeria japonica. The sequence continues at coordinate 720,845,987 of NC_081411.1, read as the reverse complement.
CGGTGGCAAACCAACATTAATTCTCATTAACCAAGCCACGCGCTTTGTAATTAATTCGTTTGAAATTAATAAAATTTTCACTCCAACAGACAGAAAGGACTTTAGTGCACTTTTTTCCCTCAGTCACTGATCCACGAAGAGTAAAGAACTTGCAACTCTCCATCATGGTCCATAGACAACCATTAGATCGCTTAGATCTAATATCCCTTTATTCTCTTAGGTCTTATGAAGGGGACCCACCATACTTTATCTATCTACCTTTAGTCACTGAGTCGCGATGGGTAAAAGACTTGTATCTTCTCATCATGGTCTCACAACCACTGTTAGATCTTCCAAGACCTAACAACACTTTAAAGAACCTTCACTGCTTAACCACCACTTCTTTAACTGCTAGATCTCCACCTGGTCCCGCCACTAACGGCTTGTCACTGAGTCGTGTAGACTATTCAACATGCAAATTCCCATCGTAGTCTAGTGACAACCATTGGATCTCTATGATCTGCTTGACTTTTAAGAACTGATACATGCATTGAAGGTTTTACTTAGGACTTAGGGAAAAATAAAGCACTCCAGCTTTAGTAAAAATTAAACCCGCCTAGGCTTATGACTTAAATGGCCCCTTTCAATGACACAATGACCCTTCCGATTAAGTGGAAAAAAGGTAATGATTTAAAAGACTTTCCCTTAGGACAAGAGACATAAAGGTTTTTTTTTAAATGAGTTAAATTATTAAACCCAAAACCCTTAGAAGCAATTGACTTGTAGACTAGAAACATTGAAAATTTCCAGAAAATCTCAGAGATTTCAGGAATATTACAACACCACCCAAAATACTAATAACAATGGCTTTGACTAGGGATGGTTGGATGCGATATCAACACAAGAACCTAGCAAAACTCTGGGATGCAAACCAAAACAAAATCCTAACCAAATAAAACCTATATATACAATTTTTATAGCTACTGTGCATAGACAAAATGAGTTATGAGAAGTAGTGCTTTAGGAATTGTCCATGCACTGGGAATTCTTGTAATTCACCATTCATTTTTTGCACAAAATATGAGTCTTTTCCATTTACATTGAAGATAATCAGTGGGCCTATCCACAATTATTCAAACTTTTTATGTTTGTCCTTATCTTGTTCTCTAGCATTCCACTGAAGAACCATGTCACCAATCTAAAACTTTCTGTTTGTCGCTCTTTTGTCAAAAAGATATTTTGACTGCAATTGAGTTTTTAGATTCTTCTTATGAGCCATTATTCTCATCTCTTCCAGCTCTACCAATTGAATCATTATGTCCTCCATAGGTTCAAACACTTCCAATTCTTCAACTTGCAAGAATTTGCATACAAGAAGGAGATTGTTCACAGGTAACCTGGCCTATACTCCATACACCAATTCAAACAAGGATGTACCAATGGCCTTCATAGTAACCCTATCTACCCATAAAGCTAGCTTGAGCTTTTGATCCCAAGATCTTTTATTCTACTCAAGAATATTCTTAATTATGTTTAGGAGGCTTTTGTTGCTTGATTTTGCCTGGTTGTTGCCTTGTGGGTGGTACGGTGAGGAATATGACATGATAATTCCATAACTTGCATAGAATTATGCAAATTCCTCAGACCTGAAGCACATGGCATTATCCATAATCAACTTCACAGGCACATCAAACCTTGTCAATACGTTATCTATTAAAAAATCAACCACAACTTTACTAATTGCCTGCTTGGTGGGTATGGCCTCAATCCATTTTGTGAAGTAATTTGTGGCCACCAAGATCCACCTATGACCTCAGCTTGATTTTTTTGTTATCTCTCTAATGAAATCAACTCTCCATTGAGAAAAAGGGGCCTCAGCAGTAATAGGGTTGAGTGGTAGAGCACCTGCATACTTACATTTTGAAGAATTTTTTTGACAAGGGTTACATTTCTGGACATATTTGTGACTATCCTTGAACAATGTAGGCCAGTAATATCCTGCCCTAATTATTTTGTTGGTAGTTGTCTTTGCTGAGTAGTGACCTCCACATACTCCATTATGGATCTCTGTCAGAACCTTTTGAGCTTGGCAATCATCTAGACAAATCAATAACACCCCATCTCTATTTCTCCAGTACAAGTCTCCCTAAATGAGAACATATTTCTGTGACTTTTAACTTTAGTGTTCTCTTCTAATTGTGGGTCATTCCCTTTGGACATGTTGCATTTTCCAAGAAATACACAACCTCTGAATACCATGGTTGCCTTTAAATTCTCTTGACAATAACCTCTTCAGTTTCAACATTGTTGATGTCAATGTTCACAAGATTTGACTCTATCATTAGTTTGGCCAGGCCCAGTCCTCTTACCAACTTTGTGATTTTGATCTCAAGATCAAACTCCTGTATCCTATTTATCCACCTGCACCTTTTACCAGTAACTTTAGACTGGGATAAAATGTCTTTGACAGTTGCATGTGGGACATAGGCAATAACTCTTGCATTCACAAGATAAGGCCTAAATGATTTAACAACCTTGACCAAAGCATATGCTTGTTTTTCCATAATATCATATTTTAACTCAGCAGCCTGTAGGGATTTACTATAAAAAATAAATTGGATGCTCATAACCTTCATCATCCTTCTAAAGCAAGATTGTTGCTATTGTATGGTAAGAAGCAAAGGAAAAATGTGAAAAAGGCTTACTGTAATCAGGAGATTTTAACACTAGGGCTTCCTGAATAGCCTTTTTAATCTTGGTGAAGGCCTGTGCTGCTTCCTCACCCCGAGAAAATTTAGCATATTTCTTCAGCAGCTTAACAATGGGCTTGACAATCTCAGCAAAGTTGGCTATAAACCTTCTGACAAAATTTACTTTACCCAAGAAAGACAGAATTCCTTTAACATTCTTAGGTTGAGGCACCTTGTTAATAGCCTCAATTCTCTCAGGGTCAATCCCAACTCCTTCCTTGGAAATAATGTGTCCTAATAAATCTCCTTCAACTACAACAAATCAACATTTTTGGGGATTTAAAGAAACACCAAATTCCAAGGCCTTGCAAAATATTTTTTCCAGATGACCATAGTGGTCATCTGCCTTCTTTGAAAAGTATGTAAGGTCATCTTGGTAAACAACCATTATAATTTGAATAAATTCTTTGAAGGCTACATCCATAGCCTATGGCCATCTTGGTAAACAACCATTATAATTTTAATAAATTCTTTGAAGGCTACATCCATAGCCCTCTGAAAAGTTGCCTCTAACATTTTTCAAACCAAATGACATCCTTACATAAACATAAGTTCCCCAAGGGGTAGTAAAAGCAATCTTGAAATGCTCAGACTCTTTTACCAATATCTAATTGTACCTAGAGAAACCATACATCATTGATAATAGGTCACACCTAGTTACCCTCTAGAGCATAGCTTCCATATTTGGCAATGAGTAGTTGTCCTTAAGAGAAGTCACATTCAGATTCCTAAAATCTACACAGAGCCTTATGTCCCCATTCTTCTTCCTGACAAAAACTAGATTGGATACCCATGATGAATATCTTATGGGCTTTATAATTCCCCCTTCTCTCAGCTTGGTCAGTTCTTGCTGCATTTTGGTTTCTAGGAGGGGGTTAATAGGTCTTTTATTTTGTTTGAAAGGCTTAGCATTAGGATGCAGAGGTATTTCATGTTGAAATAAATCTTGTCTATACGCCTTCAGGTCATCATAAGACCAAGCAAAAACATGTTTATACCTTTCTTGCATATTAATGATGTTAGCCTTGACATGTGAAGACAAATGTTTCCCAATATACACCAACTTAAGGGATGACTATGTCCCTAATTTTACCTCTTCCAATTCTTCCAACTTAGTAGATGACTTCTAATGTAACTGACTCTCACTATAGCTGAACATACCCTCTAGTTCCACTAGTCCTCTGGGTATTTCATTAGTTTCTAGTTGAACCATGTCATTTTAAAACACTATTTCTTTCCCATCTATTATTTCTACCAATGCATTACAATCAATTTTTTGACCTTCATATTCATCAATGCATTGTACAAATCTAATTTTATCATCATCATTTTCAAATACCTGCCAGTTATACACATTGTCTAGAATAGTAGGTCTAGCCTTGATCTCAACTATTCATACTTTAGTTAATGTTACATCATCAGTTTTCAGTGCAACATTAGCTACAAAGTCGAACATAATATTTTTTGACCTTCAATCCAATTAATTGAAAATGCATCAAAGTATTCAATCACATCCCAAACAACATGTTTATACTTTTTTAACCTGTCATTCTTAAATGCATATTTTGATCTTACCTGAGACACCACAAGTTCTAAATCTCCAAAAAACTCTTAACAACTGAATCCCATGTTTCTTAGCAATTTCCAACCCCAATAATAAAGCCTCATACTTAGCTATATTGTTTGTGCACTAAAAAACCAATAGAAAGGAGTATTTAAAAGTAGTACCTAATAGGAAAATAAAAAGTACTCCTACTCCAGATCCTTCTTTGGAGCAAGCTCCATCAAAGTACATTTTCCACAAGCCTTGCTGTCAAGATTCCAATTCATTAACAATAGGGTCTGTAATTTTTAACTAAGGTTGAATTGGTTCAATTCTAAAGTTGTCAAGGTCCAGGTCAATCATGCAATTAAGCATGTTAGGATCTATTTTTTCAATGACCACTGGGGAACATGGTTCTCTATATAATTTCACTTGATTCCCATTCACTAGGATGGTTGCATATGAGAGATCTAGTTAGACATTTCCTCCAACTGTTGCTGCCCACTGTCTAGATAAAAACTTTCCATAATGGGGCTTAGTGTCAGTTACTATAGCATCCATATTATAGGTTGATTTAGGGAAGGCTTCTATTTTCACCTCTACATCTTTCATTGTACCCACAATAGGTACTTCTTGTTGGTATTATGGATGTGTTGTATTAGTTTTGTCATTGATGTCAACACTTATCAACACTTATCCTTCTGGAGATCTTTGATTATGTTGAACTAGCACATTATGTTCGCTGGCAAGTTCAGTGACTTATGCACAATCACCGGTATTTGGTTCACCAAAAGGTTATATTGTTCACTAAAACTAAGGATGACTTGTTATCATCTGGAGATCACTTGGTTATGTTGAAGACATGGTTTGGACACTTGGTTTTGGTATTTTTGGTTATTGGTCTAATCCGATTGACATATTTGTTGTTACCGACAAATTGGTCTAGGTTGACGATACGTTATGGAGATGATTTAATCAATTGGTATTGTTGTAATTGCATTGAGCCGACATGATGCATCACATCTTGACTTATTTGTAATTGATTTTATTGTAATATTCTTAATTAGCTGACCTACACATTTGGTCTTAGGTCTTGGTATATGTAAGATCTCATTTATGAGATGATGTAATAGTGTAGAAGAAAGATACAGAATAGAAAGAAGGTATACGGTTATGGTATTGTAACATGGTATGTGCGAATATAGAAGATCATATGAGAAAACCATAGAGAAGGTGATTATCAGAGCTTAACCGGTCCCGAATCTAGAATTGGAGATGCTACTTTATGCAGTACATTATCATTAGATTTAATCATACAATTATAGTTAGTGTGACTCCTATTTTGTAATTGAGTAGTGAGCTCTGGGCAGTTGGCCTTTCTGCATGTGCAGACCCCATTTGTACACACATACTATCTACAGTAGTATCATCTGATTATGGGTAAGGTTTCCCACCATGGTTTTCCCCTTATAGGGTTTCCACATACAAATATATCTGTTATGTGTTGTTGATGTTTTTTCTCTTTTTATTTTCATGCATTAAGTTTCATCGGTATTAATATTAACTCTTAATCTGTTAACCGACATTATCCTTGGTTTACCGGTATTATGTATCAAGTTTGATTAAGTTATATTTGGGTTGAAATTAATAGACAATTGATTCAGCCCTCTGCCCTCTTAGTTGCCTCCGGGTCCTAACAATTGGTATCAGAGCCTAATCCTCTTTTTGTAGAAGTTTAACAACTTGAGGAGATTCTATGGTAACTAACTTTTTCAAGAAGGAGAGTCTGAAATTTGATGGAACTAACTATGGTATATGGAAGATCAAAATGGAGACACATCTGAATTACATTGGAAAAGACATATGTGATGTTACAAAGAATGTCTATGTTTGTCCTACACCAAATCAACCTAATCCACCAACATTGGGTAAGGATCAAGAGAATAATTACAAAGCAAGAGAAGCACTCTTGAGCACCTTGTCAGATCAACAAATCATGGGATTATCAGACCGATCTACTGCTAAATCTATTTGGGATAAATTGGAGACATTTAATGATGGAGATACCACTATCAAAATTGCACAACTAGACTGCTTCCAGTTCAGGTATGAAAATCTGAAAAATGGAAGAAGATGAAAGAATTGTTGCTTTTATGGAAAGGGTTAATGAAATTGTTTTGGGAATACAATGGTGTGGAGGTTCCTTAAGTGAAGATGAAATTGTTTCTAAATTTTTTAGAGCATTGCCACTGACATACAAAATGAAAGTAACTACTATTAATGAGTTGAGAACAATACCTAATACATCAGTATCTAGAGATACCTTGGTTGGAAAACTTTCAACATTTGAGCTTGAGAAATTTGGTCCTCTTGCTACAATTAAAATAGATTTAGCCTTCAAAGCATCATCATCTGCATCATCATCATCATCATCATCATCATCATCATCATCTGATAAATCTGATTGGAAAGCACTTTATGCAAGAGAACTTGAAGATATCAAGAGGGAAAATGAAGAATTGAAATAACTTCAAGCACTATTTGCAAGGAAAATGTCTAAAGGTCCTATTGGAAGTAAGTATGATGATAAAGCACCATTTAAATGTTTTAACTACAATAAAGTTGGTCATATGGCATCTAGCTATCCTGATAGGCATGCAAGATTGAGAGAAGAAGCTAAAAGAACATACAAGCCTAACCCTGAATATCAGAGATACAAATTTAAGAAGAATAGAGACAAATCATGTTACTATACCGATGAAGGAGTTACTGATGATTCTGATGAAGAACCGATAGACAATGGATGGGTTTTTGTTGCAATAACAGAAGATTAACCAACACCTACTGTTCGACCGGTAGAGCAGGTCCTGGCAGCTAAAATTGAAGAAAAGGATGAATGGATTATAGATTCTGGATGTTCACATCATATGATTGGTGATCAAAGTAAATTCTCATCTTTTCAAAAATACAATGGAAGTCTAGTAATATTTGGGGATGACAAATCTTGTTTGATCAAAGGAAAAGGCACTTATCTTTTGATGGTAAGCACAATACTGACAACATTTATTATGTTGAAGGTTTGAAGAATAATCTTTCGAGTGTTAGTCAATTAGTTGAAAAAGGATTTAAGTTACAATTCAAGAATGGTAAATGCAAAATCATGAATAGAACTGGTTTGGAGATTGCAACCAATAATCAGACTAGAGGTAATATCTTTCATTTGAATAACAATGAAAAGACATGCTTGATTACACATATTGATGAAAGTTGGTTATGGCATAGAAGACTTTGTCATGTGAATTTTGATTGCATTATAAAGATTAGTTCATCTAAGGTAGTAAGGGATTTACCTAAGATTGTAAAACCTCATAATCCAGTATGTAAGGAATGTCAAATGGGAAAGTAAGTTAGAACAACTTTTAAGAGTATTTCTGAGAAATCCACTAATGTTCTTGATTTAAATCATACCGACTTGTGTGGTTCAGAAAGAACAAGAAGTCTACAGGGAGATAAATACTTTATGCTAAGCATTGATGATTACTCTAGAATGTGTTGGGTTACTTTTCTCAGGGAGAAATCAAAATATTTTGGGAAAATCAAATTAATTTAAAGCAATGGTAGAGAATAAAACCTGCAAGAAAATCAAATGTTTAAGACCAGATCAAGGAAGTGAATTTACATCTAAGGAGTTTAATACATTTTGTGAAGTGAACGGAATTAGATGACAACTATCAGCACCCCAGACACCTCATCAAAATGGAGTTGTGGAAAGGAAGAACATAACTATTTTGGATGTAGCTAGAAGCATGATATCAAAAGAAAATCTACCTCATGTGTATTGGAGAGAAGCAGTGAATACAACAATTTACACTTTCAACAAAGTTTACATCAAAGGTGAAACCGGTAAGACACCTTATTAATTATGGTTTGGTAATATTCCTACTCTTAAATATTTTAGAATTTTTGGAAGCAAGTGCTACATTAGGAGAGATGAGTATATTGGCAAATTTGATCCTAGAAGTGATGAAGGTATATTTATTGGTTATTCATCTAAGAGCAAAGCATATAGATGTTTTTATAAAACATTGCAGAAAATCATTAAGAGTACAAATGTGAAGATAGATGAACACTTTAGAGGAAATTCAAGGCCTATGGATTCTGAACCGGTAGTTGAGATGATCACAAATGAAGCTATACAAAGTGCCCTCATACAAAATGTTGACCCTATCACACTGACATCATCAAAGAATTTCACAGTGACTGAAGAACAACAACAAGTGAACACACCCAGGTATGTAAGACTGAATCACTCTGAAAGTCAGATAATTGGGAATAAGTATCAAGGAGTTATGACAAGAGGAAGACTAGAAAATGAAGAGGTATGTTTAATTTCTCAAATTGAACCAACATCTGTTATTGAGGCATGTGAAGATAAACATTGGATTAAAGCTATGGAAGATGAATTAGAACAAATTGAAAAGAACAATACATGGACATTGGTTCCTCGGCCTAAAGATAAAAATGTAATTGGAACTAAATGGATATTCAGAAATAAACTTAATGAAGATGGTAAGGTAATCAGAAATAAAACTATATTAGTGTGTAAAGGATATTCACAGAAAGAGGGAATTGATTACAATGAAACCTTTGCACCTGTAGCTAGAATTGAGGCACTCAGATTATTTCTTGCATTTGCAGCCCACAAGAACTATAAAGTATATCAAATGGATGTAAAATGTGCATTTGTGAATGGTGATCTTGAAGAGGAAGTTTACATTGAACAACCTGATGTATTTTCATTAAAAAATGATAAAGATATGGTTTGCAAATTAAGGAAAGTTTTATATGGATTGAAGCAAGCTCCTAGAGCTTGGTATGCTAGAGTGGACAAATATCTTTTGAAGCTTGGTTACACTAAAAGTAATGTTGAAAACAACTTATATTTCAAAGTGACTAATGAAGACATCTTGGTTATTGAATTTTTTGTTGATGACATCATTTTTTGAGGGGAAGATGGATTGTGTAAAGACTTTGCTAATAAGATGCGGGAAGAATTTGAAATGTCTATGATTGGGGAGATAAAATTCTTTTTAGGTTTGTAGATTTCACATACTAATAAAGGAATATTCATATTTCAAACAAAGTACCTAAAGGAACTACTGAAGAAATTTGGTATGGAAAACTCTAAATGAGTAAGTACTCCTATGACTACAACTAAAAAACTATCATTGAAGGATGATTCAGCTCCTGTCAATCTGACAAGATACAAATCTATAATTGGAGGTTTACTGTATTTGACATAAACAAGACCTGATATAATAAATGCAATGTGTATTGTTTCAAGATTTCAGAGTAGTCCTAGAGAAAATCATGAATCAACAGTGAAAAGGATTTTCCAATATCTACAAGGCACAAAAAATCTTGGTTTATGGTATCCTAAAGATGAAAATTTTGATTTATGTGCATACACCAATGCTAATTGGGCAGCAGATGTAGATGACAAAAAGAGCACCACCGACAGGGAATTCTTTCTTAGTAGCAAATTGATTTCATGGTTGAGAAAGAAACAGAGTTGTACATCATTATCAATAGCAGAATTAGAATATGTTGCAACAACAACTAATTGTACTCAGGTATTATGGATTAACAAAATTTTGAAGGACATAAAGGTAAAATGCAAAGAACCCATAATCATCTACTGTGATAATTCAACAACAATTGATATATCTAAGAATCCGGTATTTCACTCTAAAACTAAACATGTTTCTATCAAATATAATTTTCTGAAAGAGAATCTTGAAGCAAAAGAAGTGAGATTGGTTTATGTGAATACTTAAGAACAGATTGCAGATATCTTTACTAAGTCTTTGCCTAATGAAACTTTTGAATATCTCAGAGAGTAGCTTGGGGTTATACCCTCACCAGTAGAGACTTAAACAGTTGATGCTTGGCATCAAACTGACATAATTTATAGAGAAACCTTTTTCCGGTTTTGATGGAGGAGAGCTACTTCTCAGGGGGAGTAGTTGGAGAAGTTGGTTATTGTAACTATATACACCTAAAAATGGTCTAGAGATAGTTAATTAAATACGTAGTTATTTGATTAATTCCCCTTCCTAATTAATTGAATTCACAAGAAAATTAATTAATTTATGTATTCATCTACTAGTAAATAAATCTAAATGATTTATTTATATAGTTCATTTCATATACCCCTCTAATTAATTAATTCTAAATTAATTAATGTCTCCTCATATTAACCAATTCTTCTAATCCCTAATTAAAATTAACAAACTTAAGTTTGTTGAGATTAATTACCATTTTCCAATTATTTGAATTTCTAAATTCAAATGAGCACATGGCTCCTAACTTTAACGACCTAACTTAACCCATTCCACCTAATCCTGGGTCTAACTAACCCTATCCTATCTTGCACATTCTAACCTCCTTATCCTAAGCTCCCATGGTGTGGATATTCTCTCCTTGAGACACATGGCACTTTTTCCACATGTCTCCTCACTTGAACACTTGCCCTCTCAAGAGCAAGGATCCTTGACACTTGTCACCACAGAGATGACAAGTGTCCCTTCCTCCAACCTCTTCTCCAACTTCCTCAATCTTGGCCCTTGATATCTTCAGATCAGATTTGGACCATTGATTCCAGCCACCTCAGCTTTGGCCTTTGAATTCCTATAAATATCCCCCATTTTGGAGAAATAAGCATCCCATCTCATATCAATTTAGGCATCATTACTATAGGCAATTTGCATTTTCAATTATCTAGTAATTAGCTTTTGGATTAATCATAGCATGTTAATCTAGTTTCTTAAATCATGCATTTCATATCATCTCCATAGTTAATCATGATCAAATAGCTACTTCAAATGGTCAAATTCACAAGTTTCACAGCACATTAGCTCTTTCAATCCAATCAGTTGCATTAATAGTCCAAACATTAGCTCTTTTGGTTGAAACACTAGCTCTTTCAGTCCAAACTGTCGCATTCATAGTCCAAACATTAGCTCTTTTGTTCCAAAGATTATCTCTTTCAGTACAAATAGTCACATCTACAGTTCAAATAGTTGCACCTACTATTAGGTCCCGGAGATAACTGAGAGGGGGGGGTGAATCAATCGTCTAATAAATTCAAACCAAAAACCATTTAACCAACTTAATGCTTAATACCTGTAAACTAGTTAAGTATGTCGATAGACAGTGTTAAAAGTAAATTGCTATATCGATAGAGATTAATGCATGAAACATAAACATAAAGTCATCCACAACACATAACACCAATATTTGTATGTGGAAACCCTGTAAGGGGAAAAACCACAGTGGGAAACCTTACCCATAATCAGATGATACTACTGTAGATAGTAAGTGTACATAAATGGGGTCTACACATGCAGAAAGGCAAATAGCCTAGAGCTCATTGCCCAATCACAAAATGGGAGTCACACTGACTATAGTTGGATGGTTAAATCCAATAAGAATGTACTATACAAAATAGCATCTTTATATGCTAGATTCAGTACCGGTGTAATGTTGATATGTTTCTATAAAAATCTAGCTTCACCTTCAAATGATGTCTTCATGTATACCTCCACTTAATCTCACATATAGCTTCTCACAACTCTTCTTTGCATTCCACATTTGATCTTACAAATAAGATCTTACATTTATAAAATAGCCTAAGACCAATTTCAGTAGGTCGGCTCTAAAAGATATTACAATAAAAACATTTTACAAATAATATAATATCCGATGCAATAACTAATTGAACATGTTAGCTTAATGCATTTACAACAATAATAAATCATCTCCATAGCGTGCCATGCTGATCTAGAAAAGATAAACATGCAGGTGTAACCCTAGATAACCCTGGACCTATTTACCGGTAAAAGCAAATATGCAAATATGAATATACCAATGATTAATTCTTCAAAACAAAGTGTCCACATGATGTCTTTAACATTACCAAGTGTCTTCCATATCATTCTAAGTGTCGGTGAACATTATATCCTACCGGTGAACCATATACCAATAACTGTGCAATAGTTACTTGTTTGCCGGTGAATGTTGCTGGATCTCCAAAGTGCTAATGTTTTAGTAGGTGTTGACATCAATGACAAAACCATACCAAAATACCAACAATCTCCCCCTTTGGCATTGATGGCAACACAAGATGGAAAAACCATCAAAGTGTCAAAACAGAAATGCCAAATACCAGAAACAATCTCTCTCCCTGGGAGCAACATGTGTTTATCAATATTTCCTCAAAGATAATGTGTTTTTCCATAGATATCTCTCCCCCTTTGACATCAAATGCCAAAGTTAAAAAAATCAAGTTCATATACAAAATCCCAATCAATTCAATATACCAACTACTCCCCCTGAGAAGTAGCTTCCTCATCAAAGACCGGAGTAAATGATTTGTCTTTCAATTCTATCGGTTGATGAAAATCATCAACTGTCTAAGTCTCTACTAGTGGTGGTATGACTCCAAGCTGATCTTTGAGATATTCAAAAGTCTCCTTAGGCAAAGGTTTTGTGAAAATATTTGCAAGCTATTCTTTAGTATTCACATAAACCAGTTTTATCTCATTTTCTTCAACTTTTTTCCCTTAGAAAATTCAGTTTGATAGAAACATGTTTTGTTTTAGAATGTAATACTGGATTCTTAGATATATCAATTGCTACAGTGTTATCACAATATATAGTAATAGGTTCTTTGCATTTTACCTTTATGTATTTCAACATTTGCTTAAGCCATAGTACCTATGTACAATTAGTTGTTGCTGCAACATATTCTGATTTTGTTGTTGATTAAGATGTACAACTCTGTTTCTTACTTAACCAAGAAACTAATCTCTTTCCAAGAAAGAATGCTCCTCCAGTGGTACTTTTTCTATCATCCACATCTCCTACCTAATTTGCATCTGTGTATGCACATAGATCAAAATTTTCATCTCTAGGATACCATAATCCAAGATTTGTTGTGCCTTGTAAGTACCAAAAAATCCTTTTTACTGTTGATTCATGATTTTCCCTAGGATTACTTTGAAATCTAGAAACAATACATACTGCATTCATAATATCAGGCCTAGTTTACGTCAAATACAGTAAACCTCCTATCATAGATTTTTATCTAGTTGGATTAACAGGTGTAGATTCATCCCTTTGAGATAATTTGTCATTTGTAGTCATAGGTGTGCTTACCAGTTTAGAGTTCTCCATCCCGAATTTCTTTAGTAATTCTTTCAAGTACTTGGATTGGCTAAAAAATATACCTTTATTAGTCTATGAAATCTGCAATCCTAATAAGTTTTTTATTTCTCCAATCATAGACATTTGAAATTCTTGCTGCATTTTAATAGAAAATCCCTTACATAATCCATCTTCTCCTCCAAATATTATATCATCAATGAATACTTCTATAATCAAGATGTCATCATTAGTTATTTTGTAATATAAATTGTTGTCTGCATTTCCTTTAGTAAAACCAATCTTTAAAAGATACTTATCCAACCTTGCATACCAAGCTCTTGGGGCTTGTTTCAATCCATACAGAGCTTTTCTTAACCTGCAAACCATATCATTGTCATCTATCAAAGAAAATCCATCAGGTTGTTCAATATATACTTCCTCTTCAAGATCTCCATTCAAAAATGCACATTTAATATCCATTTGATAAACTTTGTAGTCCTTGTGAGCTGTAAAAGCCAAGAATAATCTGACTGCCTCAATTCTAGCTACCAGTGCAAAGGTTTCATGGTAATAAACTCCTTCTTTCTGAGAATATCCCTTACACACTAGTCTTGCTTTATTTCTAACAACCTTAACATCTTCATTAAGTTTGTTTCTAAATATCCATTTGGTTCCAATTACATTTTTATCTTTAGGCCGGGGAACTAATGTCCAAGTATTATTTTTCTCAATTTGTCCTAATTCTTCTTCCATAGCTTTAATCCAAAATTTATCTTCACATGCCTCATTGATAGATGATGGTTCAATTTGAGAAATAAGACATACCTCTTCATTTGCCAATCTTCCTCTTGTCATAACTCCTTTAAATTTGTTTCCAATTATCTGATCTTTAGAATGATTCAATCTTACATACCAGGGTGTCTTATTTTGTTGTTGTTCTTCCATTATTGTGGAATCCTCTGATGGTACCGGGGTAACTGGATCTTCATTCTGTACCAGTGGATTTAGTGTAGGTTCATTTTCCACAATTTCTGTTGCCGGTTCAAAGTCTATATACCTTGAAGTTCCTCTGAATTGTTCATCAATCTTTACATTTGTACTCTCAATAATTTTCTATAATCTCTTATTAAAACATCTATATGCCTTGCTCTTAGATGAATAACCAAGAAATATTCTTTCATCACTTCTACGATCAAATTTGCCAATATACTCATCTCTTCTAATATAACATTTACTTCCAAAAATTTTGAAATACTTAAGAGTAGGAGTATTACCAAACCATAGTTCATGAGGGGTCTTACCAGTTTCACCTTTGATGTGAACTTTGTTAAATGTATAGACAGTAGTGCTAACTGCTTCTCTCCAATACACATGTGGTAGATTTGCTTCATATAACATACTTCTTGCTGCATCCAAGATAGTTATATTTTTCCTTTCAACAACTCCATTCTGTTGTGGTTTCCAAGGTGTTGATAACTGTCTTCTGATTCCATTCACTTCATAGAATGTATTAAAGTCCTTAGATGTGAATTCTCCTCCTTGTTCTGATCTGAAAACATTTGATTTTCTTACCGGTTTCATTCTCAACCATTGCTTTGAATAGTTTGAACTTTCCAAGTGCTTCTGATTTTTCTTTGAGAAAAGTAACCCAGCACATTCTAGAATAATCATCAATAATTAGCATGAAATATCTATCACCTTGTAAGCTTTTAGTTCTAGCTGGACCACATAAATCAGTGTGAATCAAATCAAGAGAATTATTGGATTTTTCTAGAATACTTTTGAAACTAGCTCTAACTTGTTTTCCAAATTGACATTCCTTACAAATTGTATTCTGAGGTTTCACAATTTTAGGTAGATCTCTAACTACCTTAGAAGTATTGATTTTTACCATGCAATCAAAGTTTACATGACATAGTCTCTTATGCCATAACCAACTTTCATCTATATGTGCAATCAAGCATGCCTTTTCACTATTATTCAAATGAAAGATATTACCTCTAGTCTGATTACTGGTTGCAATTTTGAAACAAGTTCTATTCATGATTTTTCATTTTCCATTTTTAAATTGTAACTGAAATCCCTTCTGAACTAATTGACCAGCACTTAAAAGATTATGCTTTAATCCTTCAACATAGTAGACATTGTCAGTCTTATGCTTACCATCAAGAGACATTGAACCCTTACCTTTCATTGAACAGGCTTTGTCATCTCCAAATCTTACTAAACCTCCACTGTATTCTTGAAAGTTCAAGAATTTACCTTTGTCTCCTGTCATATGATGTGAGCATCCTGAATCAATGATCCATTTATCCTTTACTTCAACTTTAGCTTCTAGGGCTTGTTCTACCGGTTGAGCAGTAGGTGCCCATTGATCTTTTATTATAGCAACAAAAACCCATCCATTGTCTGTTGGATCCTCATCAGAATCATTAGTCACACCTTCATCAGCAATGTAACAAGATTTGTCTTTGTTCTTCTTAAATCTGTATCTCTGATATTCAGGATTAGGCTTGTATGTTCTTCTAGCTTCTTCTATTAGTCTAGTATGTCTATCAGGGCATCTCAAAGCCATATGACCAATTTTATTATAGTTGTAACATTTAAAGGGTGCTTTACCTTCATACTTACTTCCAACTGGACCTTTTGGCATTTTCCTTGCAAATAGTGCTTCAAGTTCTTCAAGCTCTTCATTCTCCTTCCTAGTTTCTTCAAGTTCTCTTTCATAAAAGGCTTTCTAGTCTAATTTGTCAAATGATGGAGCAGATGATGTTGATTCTTTAAAAGCCAAATCTATCTTTATAGTAGCAACAGGACCAAATTTGTCAATTTCAAAGGCTGAAAGTTTTCCAATCAATGTATCCCTGGTTACTGATGTATTAGGCATTGTTCTCAACTCATTTATAGCAGTAGCCTTCATTTTATATGCCGGTGGCAATGCTCTTAAGATTTTTGAAACAATTTCATCCTCACTCAGGGTTCCTCCACAACATTTAATACCCAAAACAATTTCATTTACTCTTTCCATAAAAGCATAAATTCTTTCATCTTCTTCCATTTTCAGATGTTCATACCTGACTCAAAAGCTTTCAAGTTTTGCAATCTTGACTATGGAATCTCCTTCATTTAGTATTTCCAAATGATCCCAAATAGCTTTAGCAGTGGACCTATCTAATAATCCCATGATTTGTTGATCTGATAATGTGCTCAAAAGTGTTTCTCTTGCTTTGCAATCATTTTCCTCATCTTTAGCTAAGGTAGTTGGACCAGTCTAACCAGCTACAGCAACAGTATAACATTCTTTGTAACTTCCCAGATGTCTTTACCAATGCAATTCAGATGTGTCTCCATCCTGATCTTCCATATCCCATAGTTGGTTCCATCAAGTTTAGGACTGTCCTTCTTGAAATAATTAGTAGACATTGGATCTCCTCAAGTTGTTAAACTTCTGTAAAAGAGGACTAGGCTCTGATACCAATTGTTAGGTCTCGAAGACAACTGAGAGGGGGGGGGGGTGAATTAGTTGTCTAATAAATTTAAACCAAAAACCATTTAACCAACTTAATGCTTAATACCGGTAAACTAATTATGTATGTCAATAGACAGTGTTAACAGTAAATTGCTATACCGGTAAAGATTAATGCATGAATCATAAACATAAAGTCATCCACAACACATAACACCAATATTTGTACGTGGAAACCCTGTAAGGGGAAAAACCATGGTGGGAAACCTTATCCACAATCAGATGATACTACTGCAGATAGTAAGTGTACATAAATGGGGTCTGCACATGCAGAAAGTCCAATAGCCTAGAGCTCACTGCTTAATCACAAAATGCGAGCTACACTGACTACAGTTGGATGGTTAAATCCAATAAGAATGTACTATACAAAATAGCATCTTCATATGCTAGATTTAGTACCGGTGTAATGCTGATATGCTTCTACAAAAACCTAGCTTCACCTTCAAATGATGTCTTCGTGTATACCTTTGCTTAATCTCGCATATACCTTCTCACAACTCTTCTTCACATTCCACATTCGATCATACAAATAAGATCTTACATTTATATCATAACCTAAGACCAATTTTAGTAGGTCAGCTCTACAAGATATTACAATAAAAACATTTTACAAACAATATAATATCTGATGCAATAACCAATTGAACATGTCGGCTTAATGCATTTACAACAATTATAAATCATCTCCATAGCGTGCCATGCTGATCTAGAAAAGATAAACCTGCCAGTGTAACACTAGATAACCTTGGACCTATTTAGTGGTAAAAGGAAATATGCAAATATGAATATACCTATGATTAATTCTTCAAAACAAAGTGTCCACACGATGTCTTCGACATTACCAAGTGTCTTCCATATCATTCCAAATGTCGGTGAACGTTATATCCTACCGGTGAACCATATACCAGTAACTGTTTAATAGTTACTTGTTTGCCGATGAATGTTGCTGGATCTCCAAAGTGCTAATGTTTTAGTAGGTGTTGACATCAATGACAAAACCATACCAAAATACCAACACCTACGGTCCACATAGTCACAGTTCTAGTCCAAACATCAGCTCTCTTCATGTGAAAGTCAAATTTATCATATTTCAACATTAACTCTCCAAGGTTGAGCATATTAGAGTTTCCGGTCTAAACAATAGAGTTTTTGGTCTAAACAATAGAGTTTCTAATATAAACATTAGAGTTTCTATTCTAAACATTAGAGTTTCTTGTCTAAACAACAGAGTTTTTGGTCTAAATAGTAGAGTTTCAGGTATAAACATTAGAGTTTCTGATATAAACATTAGAGTTTATGGTTTAAACATTAGAGTTTCTAGTCTAAATAATAGATTTCCTGGTCTAAAAAGTAGCTCTCTTGATCTAAAGGTTATCTCCCTTGGTCTAATGAACAACTCTTGTGAGTTGCATGTTAAATTGCTCATGTTGCAACATTAGATCTCCTAGTTTGTACTTGTTAGGTCTAAATATCCATTCTCTGAGTCTGAAAGTCAGAAAGTTGGGTCAAAATTGAAATCTCCTAAGTTCAAACACTTAATTTGCTAAGTCTACACATTATTATTTGAACTTTAGAGTCACTGTCTTGTAGAGTGGTGTTCCAGGTCAGTCTATCGACGTTTCTAGCGAGTCTGTCAGTGTTTTTGGGGTACAAAACAACTTTTCTGGTCTATCTGTCAGTGTTTATGGTCTGTTTCTTAGTGTTTCTTGTTAGTTTAGCAGCATTTCTGGTAAGTTTGTTAGCGTTTTTGGTCAGTATAGCAAAGTTCCTGGTCATTTTGTCAGTGTTTCTAGTAAACTGCACCAAAATCAAAAAACAAAAACCATTTCTCAAATAGTCTAACATAGAGAGTAGGTCATCTTCCTGGGTCATTCAATCAGGTTATCTTCTATCAAAATAGATTCAAGAGCAAGACACACAAAGGTCTCAAGTATCCACCTCAAA
Source organism: Cryptomeria japonica (assembly GCF_030272615.1). Lineage (NCBI taxonomy): Eukaryota > Viridiplantae > Streptophyta > Pinopsida > Cupressales > Cupressaceae > Cryptomeria > Cryptomeria japonica. The sequence goes on along the minus strand of NC_081411.1, from coordinate 720,827,038 downwards.
CAAGTTAAAGATCAAACACCTTAAAGTGCAAATTCACATTGTTTTTGATAAACTGATCATTAAAACATAGTTTCTCATCAGGATCTATCATCCTTTAATCACAAAACTACAATGCTTGATCAAAATAGCCTCATTCTCTATCATAGGATATATCATTCCTATTGAACTTGGTCATATCAAAAATCACAAAATCTGCACTCCAAAACTAAGATCGAAAAACTTGCAAACAAGCAAATACTTGAAAAGATCATTTCCTCAACAATTGATCACTTATAACAACACATTAAACAAGATTTAAACCTCAAAAAACATTCTAACATGTGTATGCCCATTCTAACCAAGGCTCAGAGATGAAAGATTGCAAAAATAGAAATAGAAATGTTTGAAATAACTAAAGACAAATACAAACATTGCAAACACAGATTCAAGATATGCAAAGACAAAATGTTAGAAGATACTCACTTCAAGAAATCTATCCTTATCCATTTGATAGAAACCTAAACATGATACCATTTCCTATAGGTTTTGAAACTCCTAGGTATGAAAAATATGACGGAAGCACTGACCCTCAAGATCATATTAGATAATTTTGCACAATGAGTATGGAGTTTGCACATGAGGATACATACTTAATGAGACTATTTCCAAAAAGATTAATTGGACTAGCTATGGAATGGTTCTCCAAACTTCCACCTGGAATCAGATCATTTTCAGAGTTGGTGGATAAGTTTGTTTCACAATACTCTTACAACATACAACATGAAGTAACCATGCTAGACCTGTGTAACACAAAACAAAAGAGTGGAGAACCCTTCATGACATTCTTACAATGATGGAGGCAGTTAGCTTCAAGGTATCCTCGTACTATGATAGAATACAAAAAATGGATATATTCATTGACAATTTAAATGATCAAATGAGTTATTACTTAAAAATGCAAGGAAATCAAAGTTTCACAAAAATGATTGATAATGGAATCATAATGGAGGAAGCCATGATAAAGAAAGCTGAATTGAAAATATTCAAAGAAGGAGTTCACCCTCCTAACAACACTAACAACAACAATCACAATGATAAGCCAAGATTTTGGAATAGAAATCATAATGTCGTCAATAATGGGATAGTGGATAACAACAATGTGAAACCAAAACAACCGGTTTTTAATTTATCCACCCACTCAGCAGCAGCTCAACAAAACAACAATCATCAGAAATCAACTATCAAAAATTTCTTTCAAAGACAATTTACAAACATTGGTGAACCTCTTGGATCCACATTAAAAACACTTATCACAAACAAATTGATTACTTTACCAGAAGAAAGAAACTTTGAACCCAAGGTAAAACCTTCTTGGTGGAATGACAACCATTATTGTGATTTCCATCGAAACAAAGGACACCAAATAGATGCTTGTCAACAATTAAAACATGTCATCCAAGATCTGATTGATAATGGAATAATAACTGTGGATGGACATACAACAAATGAATCTCACACAGCTTTCAAAACTCCGCTTCCTAACTATGAGAAGGGTGAATCATCAACAAACAATGGTAAGGGTAAACTATGCTCATACATATGACAATGTGGTAAATGTGGTCATGGTTAAAGAGAAACAACATCAAGAACCCACAAATCTCATCACATGAAGCAAAGATAAAGTGGTTTTGTCAGGTCCTACAACAAATGTATCATCCACTATAACATAATGTCATCAATAATGGGATAGTGGATAACAACAATGTGAAACCAAAACAACCGGTTTTTAATTTATCCACCCACTCAGCAGCAGCTCAACAAAACAACAATCATCAGAAATCAACTATCAAAAATTTCTTTCAAAGACAATTTACAAACATTGGTGAACCTCTTGGATCCACATTAAAAACACTTATCACAAACAAATTGATTACTTTACCAGAAGAAAGAAACTTTGAACCCAAGGTAAAACCTTCTTGGTGGAATGACAACCATTATTGTGATTTCCATCGAAACAAAGGACACCAAATAGATGCTTGTCAACAATTAAAACATGTCATCCAAGATCTGATTGATAATGGAATAATAATTGTGGATGGACATACAACAAATGAATCTCACACAGCTTTCAAAACTCCGCTTCCTAACTATGAGAAGGGTGAATCATCAACAAACAATGGTAAGGGTAAACTATGCTCATACATATGACAATGTGGTAAATGTGGTCATGGTTAAAGAGAAACAACATCAAGAACCCACAAATCTCATCACATGAAGCAAAGATAAAGTGGTTTTGTCAGGTCCTACAACAAATGTATCATCCACTATAACAAAACAATGCAATCTAGTGGATCAATTATAGAAAACACCTGCACAAATAACCATCTTAAAACTATTAAATCTTTCACCTGCACACAAAGAAATTCTTGAACGAGCATTAGTAGATACCACAGTGTCCAAAGATCTTGATATTGATCAATTCCAAACCATGGTGGGACACCTCACAACTCCTCACTACTTATCATTTACTGAAGAAGATGACATGTCCTTATAACATCCCCACAATGCTCCTTCGCATATTGAAGTCCTCGTTCACAAAATGCAAGTTAAACGTGTTCTAATAAACGGTGGAGATAGCCTAAATATTTGTTCATTGAGTCTTGTTCATGCCTTAGGATATTCAGAAGATGCAGTCAATCCCTGAAAAAAGATCACCATAAAAGCCTATGATGAAGAAGATCATTCCTCCAAGGGAATTGTGATACTACCCATGAGAGTGGGACCTTTACAGAAAAACACAACATGCCAAGTTCTAGACTTGGACTTATCATATAATATACTCCTGGGGAGACCATGGATACATGCCCTGCAAGCAGTCCCATCAACATATCATCAGTGTGTCAAATTTCCCTATAATGGACAAGAAATCACAATATATGTAGATTCAAATCCATTCCAATATTGCAACAATCTAAAAATGGCTCAAGAAGTCATTGTTCCTCATAACAAGGAGGTGTCATCTTCGAACACACAATCCAAAGAACAATCCTTTGCCTCTATTTTATCAAGTATGGAAAAACAAATGCAACTAAGAGATCAGGGAAATGGAGAATACTCAATATCACAATTACCACTCTCTCCTAAATCCTTTGGAAAACCATCAAAATCTAAACAACAACCAATTGTGAAACATCTTCCAATATTTGATGGAGTATTAATTAGTGTTGGAACTTTATCGGAGGAGACAAAAGACAAAGATGTTCTATAATGGTTATACAAAGATGAAGATGTTCAACAAAAGGTCAACAATGTTAGAATACCTACAGAAAAATATGGAAAATGATTCAACATTATACAAAGGATGGGATACATTGGAATAGGTCCTATAGGAAAAAGAATAGAAGGTATCTTAGAACCTATCCAACCTCATACTCAGCAGGCCACAAACAAAGCAGGCTTAGGGTATGGACAAATTACTCTACCAGAAGACATATTCTCTAATCAGCACCAAGAGGAATATGAAAATAGACAAGAACAACTTGTAATTGAAAGGGAAGAAGCATCTACAAAGTAACGAGCACAAACAAACATGAAATGGCAAAAGAAACAATCCTCAAATCAAGAAGAGAAACAAACCAATAATACCTCCCAAGAAGCATTAAATCTCAATCAAAACAAGCATCAACCTAGTACTAATCAAGGAGAGCTGATAGTAAAGTTGACATAACTCAATCTCAGTCTAGAAGAAGTTGAATATGAAAGAAGGAAAGATATAGGAGGACAAACAGAAGAAGCACATCAAAAGCTATATGAACAAATTTGTAGATTACAAGCTGCAAGTGAGAAAAAATCTGATGAATGGGAATGAGATTCCTATCATTATGAAGAATCCGCTAGAGAAAATTGCTTTAAAGAAGATGTAGGAGTCGATGTAGTTCACACGTATGTAGGGAAAACGTTAGGAACTAGTTCACTTGAATTAGGATCACATTCAGCTAACTTGCACTTAATTGAGGATGATCAAGAACTTCTTTGGCGAGGTCATTCTGATGAGGGTACCATTCTAGACATTGATATACATATTAAAAACTTTGGTAACTCAATCATGACCCTAAATACTCTCGAAACATTTCAACCTGATGATCCGTTACCTCTAATCCACCTCAAACTTATTGAAAGGGAAAATGAAGGACATACTACCATTGATACCTTTCTGAATGGCCATGCCATATTTGTATATCTTAATGCAATCGAACCCGCAACAACTTCCACAAGGAATTTCAGCAATGCATCTTCCAGTCAAGTGGGTGCCAAATCTCCTAGTCGCAAAAGGGAAAACAAAGAAAACAATATCAGGTCTAATGTTGAAAATCATTTCCTGGCAACATTAGATCAGGAAAAAGTAAAAAGAAAGGACGCATCTAACAATGAAAACCTCCTTGAGGCACCACAAGATGGGAGATTTGACACTTTACCTGAGTACTATCAAGAAAGGTCATCAATTTTGATCAAACCAACAAAAGCAGTTAATATTGGGACAACAGAGCAACCAAAGTTCCTACATCTAGCAACTTCTCTGTCAGAAGAAGAAAGGAAAGAATATATGGAATTATTTAAACAACGGCAAATCAATTTCACCTAGTCATATGCAGACTTGCCAGGATTGGATCTAGAGCTTATTATGCATCACTTAAATGTCAATCCAGGAGCCAAACTAGTCAAATAGAAATTAAGAAAGATGCATCCACATATTGCTCTCTTGGTCAAAACATAACTAAAAAAATTACTGGATGTAGGATTCATCAGACCTATAGCATATCCTCAATGGGTATCAAACATCATTCCTATTTCAAAGATAGACAAAAGTATCAGAGTATGCACATACTTTAGAGATCTTAATAATGCATGTCCAAAGGATGACTTTCCTTTGCATAACATTGACATCATTGTAGATTTAATAGGTGGACACTCCATGTTCTCTCTAATGGTTGGTTTCTTCGAATACAATCAAATTAAAATAGCACCTGAATATCAAGAAAAGACAGCTTTCACATGTCCGTGGGGTACTTTCTGCTGGAATGTCATGCCTTTTGGACTAAAGAATGTAGGTGCCACTTATAAAAGAGCTATGACAATGATATTCCATGACATGATGCATACATTCATGGAAGACTATGTGGATGACATCTTGGCAAAATCATACAACAAAGAAGAACATATCAAGATACTGGAAAAGATCTTTGACCGGTTAGAACAATACAAGCTACAGCTAAATCCTAAGAAATGTGCCTTTGGTGTCACTTCAGGAAAGTTATTAGGATACATTGTTTCAGCTAGAGGTATCAAAGTATATCCAACTAAGGTCAAAGAAATCATGGAAATGGCATCTCCCAAGAATATAAGTCAACTCAAATCACTACAAGGAAGAATCTAGTCAATCAGAAGATTTGTGGCTCAACTAGTAGATAAATGTCAACCATTTACTCATCTATTGCATAAAAATGTTCATTTCAAGTGGGACCATCAATGTGAGGATGCATTCAACAAGATCAAGGCATATCTCATGCAGCCACTTGTTCTAATGTCACCAATTCCAGACAAGCCATTATTGCTCTATGTATCAACCACTGGAGTATCATTAGGTGTTTTGCTCACACAACAGGATAATGAAGGAAAAGAGCGAGCCATCTACTACATTAGCTAAACACTAGTGGGATACGAGCTCAACTATTCCCCAACAAAAAAATCATGCTTGGTGGTAGTTTTTGCTTCTCAAAAATTAAGACACTATCTATTATCTCACTCCATCAAGTTGATAGCTAAAATTGATCCATTGAAGTATTTGGTCAGCAAGGCAACATTGACAAGATGACTAGAAAAATGGATCATGATCCTAAGTGAGTTTGATATTAAGTATGTAGACATAAAAGCTATCAAGGGATAAGTCATTGTAGACCAACTAGCTGAGGCATTGCTTCAAGATGATCATCCTTTGCAAATTGAATTTCCCAATGCTGATATCCTAACAGTCACCACCAAAACATGGCAATTATACTTTGATGGTTCATATACACAACATGGATCAGGAGTAGGTATTCTATTCATCACACCACAAGGTCATACAATTCCAAAAGCATACAAATTAAGCTTCCCAGCCACCAACAACACTGCAGAGTATGAAGCTTTGGTTACAGGTATCAAAATGGCAATGGAATGGAACATTACACAACTTCAGGTCTTTGGAGACTCTCAACTCAGCATCAATCAAATCAATGATGACTATCAAACAAAAGATGAAAAACTCATGCCTTAAAAAAAGATGGTGGATGATTTCAAGAAATATTTTGTTGAAATCACTTTTGAACAAATTCCAAGAAATGATAACAAAGCAACAAATGCCATGGCAACACTTGCTTCTTTATTACAAACATAGGAAAATCAAGAGCATTATGAATTCTTGGTTGAAGATTTCTTTTACCCTTCTCATAATTGTCCTGATTCCCAAACTATTTGTCAACTTATTGGACATGACTCCTCTCGCTATGGCCAAACTTACACATACCTGAAAGATAACATCTTACCTCCTGACTTATCAAAAAATCAAAAGAGAAACTTTATTCACCAATCCTCCCATTATACTCTTGTCGTGGATACCCTATTTAAATGAGGTCTAGATGGTACTCTTTTAAGATGTCTCGAACAAGAAGAATCTAAGAAGGCCTTAAATGAAGTCCATAACGAAATTTGTGGAACTCATTCAAGTGGTCTTACCCTTTTGAAAAAACTCATATGCTTGGGCTATTATTGGCCAACTATGGAATGAGATTCTTTTCAGATAGCTAGAACGTGCAAACAATCTCAAATCCATGGGAATTTGATTCATGCACCAGCACAAGAACTTCATGCTTTGGCAACATCTTGGCCTTTCTATCAATGGGGTCTTGATCTAGTGGGAAAAATAAATCCTTCTTCATCTAAAGGTCACAAATTCATCCTTGTAGCTATAGAATATTTCACAAAATGGATTGAGGTTGTACCTCTCACAAACATCATAGGAAAACAAATTGGTGCATTTATCTTAAATTATATCATCTGTCGCTATGGAATACCAATGACCATTATCACTGATAATGGGAGACCATTCAAAAATTAGGATGTACAAGAGCTATGTGAGAAGTTCAAGATCCAACATAGATTATCCACACCCTATTATCCATAGGGGAATGGGTAGGTAGAAGCATTTAACAAAACTATTCTAAAAATCCTCAAAAATACAGTGAACGATGTTGGGAAAGATTGACATATTCAATTAAACCCTTCTCATTGGGCCTACTGCACCAGTATTCACACACCAACAAGTGCCACACTTTTCTCTCTTGTATATGGATCAGAAGCCATATTGCCAATCAAAGTAGAGATACCCTCTCTACATGTATCACTAAAAGGTCTTATTCTGGATGAAGAACAATGAGTATCTAGACTGCAAAAGTTAGAATTGATCCATGAATGAAGATAAAATGCCTTTGATCATTTAAAGGTATATTAGAAAAGAATGTGCCAAAGTTATAATCAAAAGGTCAAACCACAAATCTTTCAAGCTAGAGAACTAGTACTAAAGGAAAATCCACGAAATCAGTCAGATCGAGAAAAGAAAAGAAAATTTGAACCAAACTGGTTAGGTCCATTTGTGGTCACAACAGTATTTGGGTCAGGAGCATATCAACTATCAACACATGATGAGGATCAGCTCGAGGAACCCATCAATAGCATGAATCTGAAGAAGTTTTATGTCTGAAAAATCCAAAAATAGTGAAAAAGCTAAAAAATCATAAAATTATCATAAAAATAGAATGCATTGCATTGCACATGTATCACATAACAATTATAAGCATCACCATACATATTTGCATTTGCATACATCATATAAATACTACATCCTCATGTATCCATCATTTAGAATTCATAAGCATATAGAAATTAAAGCATACATCAAGCATACATCATGAAAGTAACTACACATAATAATCATATATCAAATAGAATACATCCATCATCTCATAGGTAATGTAGAGTGAATAGGATCGACTGCATATCATATCATCAAAACAAGATCAATGTCCAAGGTACAACGATATTACAAAAATATATGAGATACATCACAAATATACATCATAGGAATCATCAATATCTCATCACAAAAAGGTTGTACATAAATGGATCAATGTCCCATATTAGTGTGACCACTAGGACGCGGAGCAGAACTCTATCCTGATGCGGCAGGTAGAGTAACACCAGCTGGTACCCCTATATTTGAGTCCCCACCTAGGGGAACTCCCTGAAGTGGCCCTATCACTCCTTGACTCTTAGTTTGGCTATGTCCTGATCTCCTTCTCAGCTGTGAAAATCTTCGAGCCCTCCGATCAAGAGGAATAGCAGTAAAGTACAAGGTCATGTAATACTCAGCCTCTTAGATCCCCTGGTGCATCATCTTCAGGGCAGTCTTCCCTAAAATAGACTCTCCTGACAACTATACCTATGTCTCAACCAGCCAACACCTATCCCTAGCTATGTCTCTCTCGACTAGGAGAGAAGCCATCTCAGTCTCTAGCTAGGCCATCTGAGAGTCCCTCTCTACTAGTCAACTCTCTAGCTGCTGAACCTGAGCCTCTAAGTCTGTGATCTGAGCCTGCTACTGATGAGATGACATCCTAATGAGGATTCATTGAGGTGCCTCTGCCTGTGATACTATCATAGGTACTTGCTCAACCGGGGGAACCTCTTGCTCTAGAACTTGATGCCCCTGATCCCCTGGACCTGATCTCCTACGTCTGACCACTCAGGCCATCCAATTTTTATATAGATCTCTGATAGATGAACTGCTAGCTCCTCATGTGCCTATCACTGCCACTACCACTACTCGACCATCTCCCCCATCATAATCTCCACCATCCCCCCATCATCATCTCCTCCATAATCATCTCCAACACCATGATCTCCTACATCTCCTCCATATCCATCTCCATCTCCACTATCATCTCTGCCTCCACCTTCTCCCCCCCCACCATCCCTTCATCGTCTAGGAGCTCTGCATCATAGCCTCTCATCATCCTCATCTAAGAATGGCTCTGGCTTATCCGGATGTGTCAGCCTCAGAAACCTGTGAATAGTAAAATGCACAATGTACTCATGTGTCATCCCGCTATCCATCACACCTAGAAGATAATCCCAATCAACTAGCTCCAAAGATAGATACTCTGTGCAGGCATGGTCATATGAAATAGAAGGCCCCCAAGTAGCTACATCCAATCTCCGATGAGCATAATGAGTTGTTGTTAGGCCCAATATGGAAAGCTAATGTACTGAGAGGGGGGGGGTGAATCAGTACTCCAAAACTTTTCTTCAATAATAACTTTACTATTATGCATAAACCGAATAGTGTAGTAACATAATATAAAGCTAAAACAAATAGATAACAATCATACATGATTCACTCCATAACACATATATTTTGGTTACATAGAAACTCTTGGTTAGAGAGAAAAATTGTGGTGGGGATGGCACCCACAACTTCACTACTGCAATAATAAAGAGTGCTCAATTAGAGCTACATGTTTAGCTATTTCTGATAGCTTACCTTGTTAGGAGTATCAAGATTTGTTAGATCTACCTTGCTAAAGGATTTCACAACATTTAAACTAAATGTTGCACCTGGTTAGAGGCTTTACAATTTATAGACTTGATTAGAGTCTTTTACCCTATTAAAAGTTTCTCTTACAACTTCAAAATATTACAATAAAGTCATTACAAATATCTGCAACTTTACATTTGGAATGTTATAGCAGATTCTATGTGTTTAGAATAAGTTACCTTGCTTATAGCATACCTCAGTAACTCATATAATAACTTGGTAAACCCTTCTGTTTACTCTGTTCTTTGAAAACCTTCTTAGTGACCTTTGTGTCTCTGTAACAGTCTTCTTACACTCATGCACACACACACTCATTCACTTTTTAATTCTTCACTCATGTTGTATAAATATATCTCTTATGATGGTGATTGATTCATTGCTTCGATCTTACAAATATGATTTATCGAATGAATAACAATGAAAATTGTTTCATTGGTTAGATGACCTCAAAATCATACACAATCTTTAAGTGCAATTTCCAATGTGATAACGGTTAGATGTGCCTTGATCTTGTAACACATTTTCATATGCATGTCCAGGTTCAATGAATCTGGTAACATGTTCCACTCGGTGTATATCAACTCGATGTGTCATCTTTTCTGCTCGATAGACATGAAATGATACTCGGTAGACAACTCGGTGTATACTATGTTTTGAGACTTACTTTCTTCTTTAACTGACTAGACTGTTCATACCGACTGAATGTCTCGGTAGAGATAACCGACTAGAATATATAGTATAACTTTGACATAAAACTAATGGCAACTTGATAATTCGTAACAATCTCCCCTTTTGACATTAGTTGAGATGTTTGACAAAAACACCGACTAGAATATATAGTATAACTTTGACATAAAACTAATGGCAACTTGATAAGTCGTAACAATCTCCCCTTTTGACATTAGTTGAGATGTTTGACAAAAACTACTTTCAAAGTTATAACTGAATAATCTATATACTTGCAAAATTTGACTATGCTAATAGTATATACAATAGTCAATAATATAATATATCTAGATATACTCCCCTTATTGATATACTGTACAAAACTTTTGATTTTGCATGCCTGATGATCTGTTCTATGTGCTTTGCTTACTGTTCTATTTACTACTCAGTTCACTGCTCTTGGATACTCTGCATGCGCTGCTCGGTACACTCCCCCTGTATACTATACTCTTGTTGTTTGATTTGATACTTTGATGCTTTGAATGCTACACTCCCCCAGTACTGTATCAAATACAGTATCACTCCCCCTAGTACTGTAACATATTACTCCCCAAATATATGGTATCACTCCCTTTTTTTGACAAACATCAAAAACTTAATTACCATTTGGGGGTGGTAACTGATCAAAAATGGATTTGTACTTGGTCTGGGCGTTGGTGAGAGTGATAGAGAGTGCATTCTTTACACTGTCCATTAAAGAATTATGTGCTTGAATATCAACTAATAATGATATAAGCCATCTAGAGTGCTTCCCTCTTGGGTAGTAGATAAGGAGGTGGCTCGGTTGATTTGTTCTTAGACGGATGAAAGATGAGGAAGGAATAATGTCTGAAGTGTCATTATGTCCATCTGGATCTTGTGTTCTTCATTTCTTAGGTCCAATTGTTGAGCCATGAGTTGTTGTAGCTTTGTGTAAAAATTTTGAACTGAATTTGGCTCTGTGGTCAACTTGCTTGAGAGATCGGTAATCTCTTTCTCAATTGCCTCTATTTTATTCTTAATGTCTTTAATGAAGAAATAAAATGTGCAAAGTTTTTGAAATAAATAAAGAATGTGCTTGAGTTGAGGAGCCAACTCAGCAATAAATTTGACAAGTTTAACTTTGCTAATAGCTATAGCTTTCTGTACCTCTTCTATCATTTATGCAGTGAGCTCTTTGTCTTTTAGCTTGCTCAAATACTCTGATGCATCTACTCTAGATGTCTCTATCTTTGTTAGGAGTTCATCCAATTGAATGTGGATGCCTGCATCTGTTGATACTGTAGCTTTAGGTAGCATATCTATTAAGAGTTCTTTCACCTTCTGAAGTACCTTATTTTTCTTTTGAATGGCCATTTGCTTCTCTTGTTCGGCTTTTGCTTTGCATAGTTCACCGAAATCAATGAGTGCTTGCCCTTTTAATTTTGCTATGTCTACATTGGGAAACACTATTGGCTTTGACAAATCAACTTTAAAACTATGCTTTTTCATCTTCTTTTCTTTACCCTTCACTGATGGAACTAAGACAAGGGCTTGTGAGGCTTGATGACCCTCGATAGGTTGCTTGGTAGAGGCAACACTTTGATCGGTTCCTTTAGCCTCTGTAGAGTCCTTCAGTGTCTCATTACTCAGTGTCACAGTTGCAACATTTGTAGTGCTAGAAGGTGCTTGAGATGTCCGTTCTTGAGTAGTGCCTTCTCCTATTGTAGACTTGTGACCTTCGGTGCCTTGCTCCGTGTCATGAGGGGTTTCGGTTGAGACAGGTTGTTTGACTAGTGGATAAGGCTGAACTTGTTCCAAGACTGTTTCACTAGATACAAGCTTTGCATATGCATTAACTTCTATCATTTCCTATTCTGGTGCCTCTATATCCATGACATCTTCATCTATTTGAATGGTGTCAGCAGGGTCTTTCTCGGTAACATCAAGATCTTGTTTGGTGACATCAACAATTTCAACTATAGCTTTCTCACCGATATCCTTGACTTTAAAGATTTCCTACCACTTGGCTTTTGTCTCATTTTCAACTTCAATATATAGCCCATTCATCAATTTTAAGGCTCTCTATTTGACAAGAAACTTTGAGTTGTAGGTTGTCAGAAGTTCCTTTATTTCAGCTACTGACATGCCAGGAAATAGATGAACCAGACTTCTCTCTCTAATCTATTTCTTCGAGTCCATTGCATACTTCCACCTATTATCAATGTGCAAGTAAAGTTCATTCGGAAGTGACTTAGCTAGTTCCAATGGAGCTAACCAGAATTTTAGAAGAGTGCAGATGACAGCTTCTTCAATTTGTCTCTTCTCATCATTATTCCTAGTTTCATACTTGACATATCTAAATGATCCAAATCCTCCATATTCTTTCAAATTAGCACAAAAGTTTTCAACACTATGTATATTTACCTTCTTACTCTTGACAATCTAGAATTTGCTTGCATCCTCTGATTCAATATCACTAGACTCTTTTGCCAAAATGAGTCTCTGAGTAGATTTCTTGTAGGTCTTTGTTACCTTGGGAGCAGTAACACTTTTTGTTTTCTTACTCAGTGAGGCTGCAGATGCTTTTGCGTTAGGTCACTTTACTGGAGGTAAGGTCGGTGAGGCCTTTGATGTGTCCTATTTCTTTCCCTTCAACACTTTTCCCTTAGGCAATTTAGTGCTTAGTGTTGTTCCTACCTCTTGGGCTTCAGATTCCTCTTTGGCAATGGCAATGGTGCCTTTGATAAGTGTAGAGGAAGATTCTTCTCCAAATTTCTTTGACAATGCCTTTATCATTTTTGTTGCTTTTCTTGTGGCTTTGGGTACTACAATGCTCATTTTTACCTTTTCCTTTGCTTCCTCATAGGTTCCATACCTTAGCTTGGTAGCATGCCTTGGTAATGTGAGAAATGCATCAAAGTCAATCTCGTAACCCATCAGTGGCAAATATTGAGTCCTCGGTTCCACAACATTCACATAATAGTAATCGGTGTCAACTTCAAAACATATATCATTTTTGTATTTCTCCACTAGCTGGGGTGGAATCCTATATCTATTATGCATTTTCTCATGAAATTTATTGAAGTAATCATCCATGATATCATTGAAATTATCTCCTAACTTCTTGATGAAGTCATTAATCTAATGGGTGATTGGTCGGTGTAGTTCCCAAACAACTTTACTGATTGATGGAAAGAATTTTTCAAAATAGAAAAACATGCATACCAGTAATGATCCAAACTTTAAGTATTTGCCGAGTTGTCCTTCTTCGGCTTCCTGATGGTGTTCATATTTTCAAATAGGTTCTTCAACAACACCTCACATAGATCAATTTTCATTCCCTTTTTCACAATTTTGTAGGCCAGGTCTACTGCTGCATAGGGTACACTATTTTCCCTTGCCGATTGGAAGAAACAGTAACCCATTACCCTAATGGAAAATTTTAGTTCTTCATCTATGACATTAATCAATTTCAATCCTCTACAATTAGATTCCACTCTGGTTAAACTGATCAATTCCTTCTGTGATATCATCTTTTGGGCTCGGGCATGATCATAAATGGGGTAACCGGTAATCAGATGAATGATTTCCTTGGTAATCTTAAATGCTTTCTCTTCTAGCCACATGAAATCATCGTGAACTCTACTTAGAACAAACTTGACCCACTGGGGTTTGGACACATGGGGATAGGTTAGGGCTTCAGTTAATCCCTTGATCTTGATGTGTTCATACTTGCTATTCAATTTACCATTAGTGCACAACTCATCATAGGTGTCTTTAATTTCAACATGACCGAGTTCTTCAACACGACATTTGGTGAAGAATCTCACATCCTCGACTAATAATAACACTCTATCCGGGATGAGTGAAAAGGCAGTTTTATCATCTAGATCTGATGCAACTTTGGGAGTCAAAGAGTATTTTAGTGAGGGCTTCTCTACATTCTTGACAATTATGGGATCTTGGATCTTGGGTGCCATTGTAGACTTCAGATAAAAGCTAAAAAAGAATCCTTAGGGTTTCAGGATTTTCAAACAACTAACGCTTTATACTTAGCAGATAATGGCAACTAGATAAGATTGGTAAACCAGCTTAACAATGTGTTGAGATTGATGTAAATACCTTGAATTGCTTTGTAGGAGGTTTGATCGCCTTGGGTTCGCTTTGCTCTGCTCTCTCAAAAACTTGGTGAGTTGAAAATGACCACAAAAATGCTTTTAAGTACACAATATGCCTTATCGGACTTTGTGCGGGTTAGGTCAAAAACATTAAATGCACTTGGTTCCTCTTTAACTAATTTACTCTCCTTTCTCTATTTTAAATGAGTAACCAAACTTCCTTCATTCACTGACTAGACAGGCTTCCTGTATTCACCGACTTGACAGGCTTCCTGTATAGTGCTTCAAAAGACTTTGATAGAATTTCAAACTTACTAATACATCTTAATTATGCAGATTTGAATTTAGTACATGATAAAATAGGAGCTGTTAAGATTTAACTTTGAGAGAATGCAATCCCTTCATACCTTTACCGATTAATTTGGAATAGGTGCACCTAACTCGGTATGTAAGGTGCTTTCTTCATTTGACACAATTTCCTTCTTTTTCCAAATCATCTTCAATTTTTCTTTTATTTCTTTAGTGTCTTTTCTAGGTTGATCTTTGCAATCTCCAGCTAAGTGTCCAACTTTGTGACAATGAAAACATGCCATACCAGGATTTCTCCATGATCTTCAGTTGTTCATTCCAAACCTTATAAAGCAATTGGCACTTATATGTCCATATCTTCCACAACATTCACACCATATCCTTCTATTGTAATCCCATGGTACTGCTGAATACTGTCGGTAAGGATGTGTGTGAGTTCGGTAACCTCTAGCATTTGCTCGGTGTGTAGACCACATATAGTTCTTTTGCTTAAGCCAACAATTCTCGATACTATGTCCATATCTATTGCAGTTTTTACAAAACCCTTTGAATTTTGCCTTCTGATAGATGTTAACAGACTTTGTCCTACATTGATTAGATGTGTGACCATATTTACTGCAGTTGTAACAATAGCCTTTGGACTTAGTGACATTCAGTTGCTTACCTTTTCTGATTTGACACACGTTGGCAGTGTGACCTTGATTTCCACAGTAGTTGCAAATAGGCTTCTTTCTTTTGATGTTATTCTTGTTTCCAGCTTGCTTTGATGATTCTCCTCTTTCGGTAGTATGAATTCCATTCTTGGTAGAGTCTTTTCCTTTGTAACTGAGTCCTGCATCTTTGTCGGGTATTCTTGTATTTAGTTGCTCATCCAACATCTTTGATGCTTCATAACTCTTCTTCAGTGTTTCTTTGGATTTCTTCTCTGATTGAAGTTCATTGGTCAACCTTGATACCTCAAGTTTCAATGCTTGATTCTCATCATCTTTCAGAATTGCTTCATGATGTGCATAACCTAGTTGATCTGACAGGTTTTGTTGAATTCCAGTTAACCTTGTGATTTCATCATTCTTATCAGATACTAAGACTTCAAGTTGATGTTTCTCTCTTTCTAGATCTCTTACTTTATCCTTGGTTGTCCTCAATGCATCAAGATTTTCAGTCATCTATGTCCTGAAATGTTCATGTTCTCTTTTCATTGCTTTCAGTTGATCAGACAGTGCTTTGTTTTTTTCTTTCAATATTCCAATCATTTCTTTAGTTTCTTCAGATATACTATTCTCAGATGATGTCTCAATTTGTTCCACTAACTCTTGAGAGTCTTACAAATCATCAAATAATCTTCTTCTTACTTTCAGAGATTTTTGCATTTGTCTTTGCATGTCTGCAATCACCTGATTAGCATGATCCAGTTCTTCTTGCAGATACACAATCCTCCGAGATTGTTTATAGCCTTCCATTGATAAGATCTTTCTCTTTAAGTAGTTAAACCCTTTTTCAAGATTCAAGATTTGATACTAATTGTTAGGCCCAATATGGAAAGCTAATGTACTGAGAGGGGAGGGGTGAATTAGTACTCCAAAAATTTTCTTCAATAATAACCTTACTGTTATGCATAAACTGAATAGTGCAGTAACATAATATAAAGCTAAAACAAATAGATAACAATCATACATGATTCACTCCATAACACATATATTTTGGTTATGCAAAAACTCTTGGCTAGAGAGAAAAACTATGGTGGGGATGGCACCCACAACTTCACTATTGCAATAATAAAGAGTGCTCGGTTAGAGCTACATGTTTAGCTATTTCTGATAGCTTACCCTATTAGGAGTATCAAGATCTATTAGATCTACCTTGCTAAAGGATTTCACAACACTTAAACTAAATGTTGCACCTAGTCAGAGGCTTTATAATTTATAGACTTGATTAGAGTCTTTTACCCTATTAAAGGTTTCTCTTACAACTTCAAAATATTACAATAAAATCATTACAAATATCTGCAACTTTACATCTAGAATGTTATAATAGATTCTATGTGCTCAGAATAAGTTACCTTGCTTATAGCATACCTCAGTAACCCATATAGTAACTCGGTAAACCCTTTTGTTTACTCTATTCTTTGACTGTTCTTTGAAAACCTTCTCGGTGACCTCTATCTCTCTGTAACCATCTTCTTACACTCATGCACACACACACTCATTCACTTTTTAATTCTTCACTCATGCTGTATAAATAGATCTCTTATGATGGTGGTCCATTCATTGCTTCGATCTTACAAATATGATTTATCGAATGAATAACCATGCAAATTGTTTCATTGGTTAGATGACCTCAAAATCATACACAATCTTTAAGTGCAATTTCTAATGTGATAATGGTTAGATGTGCCTTGATCTTGTAACATGTTTTCATATGCATGTCCAGGTTCAATGAATCTGGTAACACGTTTCAGTTGGTGTATATCAACTTGGTGTGTCATCTTTGCTGCTCGGTAGACATGAAATGATACTCAGTAGATAGCTCGGTGTATACTACATTTTGAGACTTACTTTCTTCTGTAACCAACTAGACTATTCATACCAACTGAATGTCTCGGTAGAGATAACCGACAAGAGTATATAGTATAACTTTGACATAAAACTAATGGCAACTTGATAAGTAGTAACAATTGTGCCCTGTGGCATCCCTTGTATCCTGCCATACTGTCTCAACACCCTCATACAAAGGAATTGCTCGATGACATAGGGTGTCGATCCAATCAGATATCATGTCATGAATACATATGACATCTCTATTGCATCCTCGGGCCAAATCTCACAATTCCTGTAAGGTCTCCATATCGTAGTATCTAGATCATCCAAGGTCCGTTGCCAGTACTCTAATTTTCCCAGCTTTCGCTGAACAATAATAGCAAGATACGCATCAGCATAAGGCCTACCTACAGGTCTATCTTAGTCAGCCAATGGTCGTGTGATACACAGCTAATAACACAGCTGATCCCTGATACATAACTCGGTGCAAATCATGATACAAGTGCACCAACATGCATGAACCCTAGGCAAATCGAGTCCCCTGTGTCACCATCTACTGAAGCAAATGACCCCATCCAACAGATAATCCCTTTGACCTATGATCAAGACAAAGGAAGTCTCCAATAAATCCAGCAAGCATAGTCGGTAATGTGGCATATCCTAGCTCTAGCATCTCGTGCCACGCAATATCATATCCACCTATCTCATCATCCTCAAACACTTGGCAAAGTGCCTCTATGCCACCCCGCTCACTGAGATCATAATATACTAGATCGCCCATCACAGGGATGCGCAAAATCTAGTAGACATCCTCAGGTGTCACTGTAATCTCTCCCATCGACAAATGAAATGTGTTATGCTCACTATGCTAGCACTCTACTAAAGCTATTAGTAATCCTCGATTTATCAAAGGCCAAGGCATATCAAGAAGGGAAGATAAACCACACTTCCCAATGTGGTCTTGCTCCACCTGGCTAAAGCAGAGTATTAGCATCCATGTCTTCGGGAAATGCTCCTGAGACTGAAGAATGGTAAAGTGCTCCTACAATCAAATCATCTCATCATATCAGTTTCTTGATTTATCTATCTATCAAATCAATCTATCTATTGGTCTATTTTGCTCAATTGAGATTTTTATCAAATTTCATTGGGCCCCTATCAATGACGATCATCTATCAGAGGTCATTATCAATCTTATGTCATCTCGCATGTACATCAAGATAATCATAACTGGTCATCAAATTTATCAATTAGGAGCATCTAATTTTATCAATTAGATAGCTAATCAAGTCAAAAATCAAAAATCAAATCAAATTGACAGCA
The DNA here is from genome assembly GCF_030272615.1 of Cryptomeria japonica. Taxonomy (NCBI): domain Eukaryota; kingdom Viridiplantae; phylum Streptophyta; class Pinopsida; order Cupressales; family Cupressaceae; genus Cryptomeria; species Cryptomeria japonica. The sequence continues at coordinate 720,808,397 of NC_081411.1, read as the reverse complement.
AAGTCAACCAATCGACAAATCAAAACATTTTCTCAAAATCACCCAAATCGAAAAGTCTAATCAAATCATCAAACCTCATCGCCAAAATCAAAAAATTTCGAAACTCGCAAAAATTTCCAAAAAGCATCAAAATCTCAAAAATCAAAAAATTTCCAAAAATCAAGTCAAAACTCGTGAAAAATCTCAAAAATTGAAAAATGGCCAAAATCGAAAAATCTCCAAAATGGCCAAAAATTGAAAACTTGCCAAAAAAATAAAAAAAATGACTATGTGATAGTTAATGACAGCACCAACGGTGGCACCCGCGACACCGACAATGGCCATGGTGGTGCTGGTGGTGGCCACCGCCCTCCTCCACCACCGCCCTTTCCCCCCCAAAATGCCAAAAATTCAAAACTAAATGTAGATGTTTTTTTTTTTTTAAAATGCATGTAAAATTATTTTTTTGGGGATGCAAATTGGAATTTGTTTTTGAAAATCCGGAAAAACCCATTTTATGAATCAAAAAACCCATCTCACAAATATAATTTTTTTCCCAACCCATCTAGTGAAAGCGCAAAAAAATGATTTTTTTATACAAACATCTAAATTTTTCAAAAATCAACTAAAAATTAACAAAGTTGGGTTTTCTCGAAGTACGTATTGGTGGACCGTATGTCAGAGGATGCTCCTATCACTGAACGCACTTGAACCTATGTTGGTGGTATATAATCGCCATTTCCTTCCTCCGGAGCAAATTTTCTCCAACAACTGCAGTGCACAAATGAGGAGTGGTAAAAGGAATTCACCTTTTTAAACTCATAATGGGGCATTTAAGTGGGATTTTTATTCCACTTATTTTTAATCATCTAATCAACTAATCAACCTGGTAGGGCAATATTTTCAAATTTATTATCGGGAAATGAATCGGATTGACTCTAAAAATCTCTAAAAAATGAAGAATCATTAACAACTTAAAAATCGAAAAAATTTCAAAAAAAAAATCGCGAAAAATTCAAAAACATTTGAAATTTATTCGATTGATCTCCCAAGGGGGCATCCTTGCATCAATATTTATCAATCAGCATCTGGGGCATCATATTGAGATTTATCATCTCCAAGATCCAAACAGCATCATATCGAGATTTATCATCTCCAAGATCGAAACCGCATCATATCGAGATTTATCATATCCAAATCAAATCAGTATTGTATGCGGGAAAAGTGGGCTGGTAGAATTCAATATGTGAAAATATGTTATAAACTAGTCCACACACACACATAGGACTTCTTGATGCAAGCTATGGAGTAGCAATGTGTTACTCAGCTTCCCAAGGAGGGTCCCATGGTTCTCTATCTCACAATGTCCCTCAAACCAACGTTTTTGCTCTCAGATTACTGAGCAAAATGGTTTAGGGATGGCAAATATGAGAACGAGAGATGTTTTTGATTGATTTTAGTATGAGATGTGTTGTAAGCTATGTATGATTCTAGAAATGCAATAAACTAAATGATAAGATGACAAGATTAGTATGAATACTATCCTAACATGATATATTAGTCTATGATTGAGCTAAATGATAAAGAAAGTATTCTAAACATGCATATTTAGACTAATTTATATTCTAAAAGAGGCTAAATGATAAAAAAAAATGATATGAAAGCTTGAAAGAATTTGAGCATAAGTGTAATGCTTCAAATTTGAAAGATGATTGATAAGAAAGGAGGAATGAGAATTCTATTTATAGCACAAATAGGGCAATGGATGGTCAAGATTGAATGGTTTAATCAAGGGCCAAGTTTGAAAGTTGGGGATCTATGTGCACAATTGGCACCAATAAAATAGTGACAAGTGTCAACATAGGATTGGGTTGAGAGAAGAGGTTGGAGGCATTAAAGGCTTGAGAAGACTTGATGGTTATCTAAAGGCTAAGGGTCAAGTCTAAATTAGGTTTACCCAATGGATTAAGATTTAATCCAAGGATAAACCTTTGTGCAAATGATTAAGAGATAATCATGGTCAAAGCATTAATGGCCTAATGAGACCTTTGGGTTGGGTAGAGGTTGAGTCAAAACAAATGTTTTAACCATGTGGGAGGGTTTGAGTTAACCATTAATGGTTATTGGAGACTTTGGGGATTAAGTGGTTGAAGGTTGGAAGCCTTCAATGGTTTTCAAAGACTTTAAGGGTTTTGGTGGTTGAAGGTTGAAAACCTTTAATGGTTATCAAAGACTTTAAGGTTTTTGAGAAGTGACTTCCCTTTGCTTAGGGATGTGACAAAGTTTAGAGGAGGGTTAGGTTAATTAGAAGCGTTTAGAAGATTCTAGAAGGGATTAGGAAGGGGTTTGGGATTTTGCAAGTGGATGGAGGGATAATAGGATTTAAATGAATTAATTGATTTTCATTCAATTTGGTTGTAATTAAATAAATTTGATTTATTCAATTTAGGATAACTATTTAATTAAATTTGAATTTAATTAAAAGTGGCTAGGGGGATTTAATTGAATAAAATGATTTATTCATTAAAATGGATATAGTGAATTTTATTTAAATAAATTGAATAATTTATTCAATAAAATAGAAGAATGTGGATAATTTAATTAAATTGGATTTAATTAAATAGAGAAATGAACATAAAATATTCATTTAGGAATGTGGTCATTTTTATACGTCTACAAGTATCATATCGAAACCAAATCTGCATCAAATCAAGATCGAATTTGCATCCTATCAAAATCAATATCAGCAACAGCATCAATCGAGTTTTGTTTCAACTAACGCATCATCACACATTGCTTCAAAGAGAGGCAAAATGTATACACCTAAAAATGGTCTGAAGATAGTTAATTAAATACACAGTTATTTGATTAATTCCCCTTCCCAATCAATTGAATTCACAAGCAATTCAATTAATTTCTCTATTCATCTACTAGTAAATAAATTTAAATGATTTATTTATATAGTTCATTTCATATCCCCCTTTGATTAATTAATTCTAAATTAATTAATGTCTCCCCATATTAACCAATTCTTCTAATCCCTAATTAAGATTAACAAGCTCAAGTTTGTTGAGATTAATTACCATTTTCCAATTATTTGAATTTCTAAATTCAAATGAGCACATGGCTCCTAACTTTAACCACCTAATCCTGGGTCTAACTAACCCTATCCTATCTTTCACATTCTAACCTCCTTATCCTAACCTCCCATGGTGTGGATATTCTCTCCTTGAGACACATGACACTTTTTCCACATGTCTCCTCCCTTAGACACTTGCCCTCTCATGAGAAAGGCTCCTTGACACTTGTCACCATAGAGATGACAAGTGTCCCTTCTCCAACCTCTTCTCCAACTTCCTCAATCTTGGCCCTTGATATCTTCAGATCAGATCCGGACCGTCGATTCCAGCCACCTCAACTCTGGCCTTGGAATTCCTATAAATATCCCCCATTTTGGAGAAATAAGCATCCCATCTCATATCAATTTAGGCATCATTACTATAGGCAATTTGCATTTTCAATTATCTAGTAATTAGCTTTTGGATTAATCATAGCATGTTAATCTAGTTTCTTAAATCATGCATTTCATATCATCTCCATAGTTAATCATGATCAAATAGCTACTCAACTCTTGAGTTGTCACTTTGGAGGTCATTGCTCTGCTGAGAGCCCATCAATCCCACACCTTCAAGGTCCTCAAGAATAGAGGAAAATGGGACATTTCAAGGAAGGCTTATGGTTTGCATTTCTAATCTAGTTTTCAATTAAGCTTTTCAATTACATTTTATTGTCTCATTATATGTGTATGCCTCTTTTCATTTATCATATTTTTAGCATCACAGTAACTAGTTTTATGAGTTAGTTGTATCTGTATTGCTTTGGCATTTGATGTCAAAGGGGGAGAGATATGTATGGAAAAACAACATTATACTTTGGGGAGAGATTATTCATTGGGGGAGAGATATATACTCTCTGGTATTTGTATTGATCTATTCTGGAGATTGTTGGTTTTTGATTTTTTGGCATTCTATTTTGGCACTTAGATGTTTTTTCCATCTTTGTGTTGCCATCAATTCCAAAGGGGGAGATTTTTGGTATTATGGTTGTGTTGCGTTGGTTTTGTCATTGATGTCAACACTTATCAACACTTATCCTTCTGGAGATTATGTTGAACTGGCATATTATGTTCACTGGCAAGTTCAGTGACTTATGCACAGTGACCGGTATTTGGTTCACCGACAGGTTACATTGGTCACCAGCATTGAGGATGACCTGTTACCATTTGGAGATCACTTGGTTATGTTGAAGACATGGTTTGGACACTTGGTTTTGGTATTTTTGGTTATTGGTCTAATCAGCTTGACATATTTGCTGTTACCAGCAAATTGGTCTAGGTAATGGACCGACATGCATTATCTATTCTAGATCAGCACGACGCGTTATGCAGATGATTTAATCAATTGGTATTATTGTAATTGCATTGAACCGACATGATGCATCACATCTTGACTTATTTGTAATTGATTTTATTGTAATATTCTTAATTAGCCAACCTACACATTTGGTCTTAGGTCTTGGTATATATGTAAGATCTCATTTATGAGATGATGTAATAAGGTAGAAGAAAGATATAGAACAAAGAGAAGGTATATGGTTATGGTATTGTAACATGGTATGTGCGAATATAGAAGATCATATGAGTAGACCATAGAGAAGGTGATTATTAGATCTTAACCGGTACTGAATCCAACATTGGAGATGCTACTTTGTGCAGTACATTATCATTGGATTTAATCATCCAATTGTAGTCAGTGTGACTCCTATTTTGTGATTGAGCAGTGAGCTCTAGGCGGTTGGCCTTTTTGCATGTGCAGACCCTATTTATACACATATACTATCTACAGTAGTATCATCTGATTGTGGGTAAGGTTTCCCACCGTGGTTTTTCCCCTTATAGGGTTTCCACGTGCAAATCTTTGTCTTATGTGTTGTGGATGTTGTTTCTCTTTCTATTTTCAAGCATTAAGTTTCACTGATATTAATATTAACTATTAATCTATTAACCATCATTATCTTTGGTTTACCGGTATTATGTATCAAGTTTGATTAAGTTATATTTGGGTTGAAATTAATAGACAACTGATTCACCACCCTCTCCCCCCATCGCAGTTGCCTCTAGGTGCTAACACTTCTATGTTATCCATAGCATAGCACTTACCATACAAGGTACTTACTGACAATCCTAGCTCCTTCATGACCCCATATGGCATCACATTTGCAGCAACCCCAGAATCTATCATACATTTTTTTATTAGTCTTTTGTTGACTAATAATGTCACATAAAAAGGATCAACTTGGCAAGGTTCTTGAGTAATTGTGGTTCCCACATAAATTTCTAGGATTTTTTGTTCTTCATCCTTTCTCTCTTTTTCAGTACCTTTTGGTGAAAATGCATCTATATCTGATATACTACAAAACAAAGAAAATGCAGCTTCTCTATGTTCTTTTATTTTTAATAGCTCTATTAGAGGTACTAAAGCTTTCATCTTGGTTAAAGCTTGAGTCATATCAAATGCAGAATTGATATGACTCAGAATGGGCTTTAACCTTATCTGCTTTTTGGTGACTTGTCTTCTTATCTGTGGTGGTCTCGATTAAATTACCAATTTCACTAACTTTCTCAGGTTTCCCTGAAGTGTTAGACTGATCCATTTTAGCATGACCATCTATGACATAAGTTTTATCATCAGTCACCCCTTTCTGAGAAATTTATTTGATAAACATGGAACCAGGATTCCTCTAATTCTCATCATTCTTACTACTTCTCAAGTTATAGTTGTTTTTGGCCTTAGCTATTGTAGCTTTGGTGAGGTTCTTCACTTCTTCCTCACTAGGCCTTCTAAGATGAACTTCTTCATCTTCAATAGTTACCACATTTAGAGTAGGATGCCAATCAATCACTAATTGCCCTTGGCAATTTGCATTGTTTCTTAGTGCATCATACTCATCTTCTTCATCCTATGATGACTCATAGTCACTGTCAACAATGGTTTCAAACATATTTACTACAAGCTTATCTTCATTCTGATATCTCAATTCATCCTCACTCTACATTGATTCATTTAAAGCCTGAGCCACAACACACTGGTAAGGGGAATGTGGTCCATGACATGTTGTACATGGAGGATTATTCACCACATTATGCATATTTCCACCTTTTAAAGGGTCAGGGGTATCCTAATTTTGGGTACTTCTTGGCTTGTCCTGCACATGTTTGCCTTCTTTCTAGGTAGTATTATATGGTATATCATGTAACTTGGTAGGCCTATCTTGCCAATTGTAGTAAGGTTTGTCATTCTTACTCACCTTTGCAGTAAGGTCTTTTACAACAGTCATCACTTTCTTAGTTTTATCCTCTTCTCTAGAGGCCTTATTTGGTTGTGGCTTTTGCTCTTGCCACAGTCTACCATTAGTTCTTCTTCCCACTTTGCTTGATGATTTCCTAATAATTTACACATTTATTGCAATTTTAAAATCATCTCTTAAACTGTGTGGGTTTTATCCCTGAGGATATAAGCCATATTTGGGTCAAAGGCATTATAGTAGGTGTTTAGACATACATTTTCATCTAACCTCGTCACTTGAAATAATCTGTACATTGCCTTTTGGAACCTTGTATTAAAGTTTGTGATGGCCTCATTATCAGATTTTCTGATATTATTAAACTCATTGAGCATGAAGCTCACATTTGTCTTGTCCCCATATAGCTCTTGAAAACAATTCTTGAACTCTTCCCAAGAACTGATGCTATCCACAAGAAACCCTCTGTACCAATCCCTAGCATCTTCAAATAGACATTGTATGAATAATTTCATGATCACATCCTCATTTGCAATCTGATAGTCATTAATCATATCACCAAAAGACTTCAGATGATCATCTGCACTTATGACATTATTTCCAACAAACTTTTGAAGTTTATCCCTCATTTCAATAGGGACATGGTTTGGATAACCTGGGATCCCATCAAAGAAAAGTTGTCTATACAACTCAACATTGATGGGTCTTCTCTAAAACTACTTACCAGCAAAATTATTCCCAGTATTCATTCTTGAACTTGGACCACCAACTCGAGGAACTTGATTACTCTAGTTGTGGGGTAGTCCAAGATGGATTTGATTTACTGGAGCATCATTAAAAGAATAGGAAGGGTTATTTTGGTTAATAGGGGGAATAGTATTCATGGGCATAGTCGGTTGAGTTTTCAATACATAGAGTGAGGTGTGTTGAGTTATAGGGTTACTCTGATCTGTTGAAGAGAAAGTTATAGGAGGGGCTTTTAGGTACTCAATTTTTTTTCTGACTTTAGCATTGGTTGCTTCTATTTCAGCTTTGTCCAATTCCCTCTGCAAATTTTCCTTCTCTTTTCTCATTCTCTCTATTTCAATCTCATGCAAGGACATTCCATGAGGTACCCTTCCACTTCCTAATATTACATCTATAGTTTTGGAACCAGCTCCAGTCTCTAAAACCTTCTATTTTCCCTTGTCAGTACAAATTTTGGTAGGTTGTGGATCACTGTGAACGTCCCTATCAGTTTGCACAACAATTTTGGGTGCAGAACTAATTTTGGCAGTCAAGTTCACTCTAATAAAAGGGCCCTCTTCCTTACTTTTAGGCTCTTCTTGAGTGAATAACTTAAGATTTGCAATCTGTCTCAACAACCTATCTCTCTCAATAAGTTTTTCCCTAGTTTCATTTTCTTTCTCCTTTTCCTTTTGTTTTCTTAAGGAAATTAACTGGTAGACTCTTTTATTTAGGACCTCAATTTCTTGGGAAACCTCATCTGGGTCTAGAAAGATTTCCTCTAAATTTGATATATTGATATGGTTAATGTCAATCAAGCTCACATTTTCATCTATAGTTTGGGGAAAAGGGTCCACCCTCACATTGGAGCTATTCTTATCTCTCCCAGAAGTGCTAGTATGAGACAATCTTTGATGGAAAGTTTGAATATCCTCATTAGTACTGAACAAGCCCATATGAAAACCCATAATATCTTGTTCAGATCCATGAGACGATGTATTAGAATTTGCATAGACTAGTCATCCGGTGGACTTACTCATATGGATTCTTTTCTATCTCCATGAAGAATTAATGGGTTCATGTATAACTATTCTTTTCCAACCTTTCCAGACTGGTTCAGGCAATCCTTCTTGTTGCTTCTCTTGAGGGTTCTTCTTCATGTAGGACCTACTATTCCTTCCTCTCTGCATTATGTAAACTTTCATGAAGTGATTTGCGATTATATTAAAAGAGCACTAGTTTTTCCTTTCTTTTAGGGTTACCACCCAATTACTTTGGAATTTAAAATATTTTGAACACAGTATCTCACTCACAAGATACTATAGAATGAAAATGTTACTCTCAGAGAAAGATTTAAACAATGTTGTGATGGGTAAAAGACTATTATAGGGACTTGGGTAAATACAAGGTCAATAACATTTCACAGAGACCATAGGATATTTGATTTTAAAAACTTATGCAATGCAAACATTGATATGCATTATAAGACTTATCTTATATGACTCCAAAGCAAAGTCACCATTTCTTATTGGTCTTAATTTCTGACTACGTTGTTTTCTCCTCATAAATTATGCCTTTGTTTACACAAGAAGAGAAAAACAAGAATAGGAAACAAGAAAACATTAACAAGGTTTACAAGGAAAAACCTCCTACACTTTAAGCTTTACAAAGCTTAGGCGGGTGAGCCTAATTGTGACTCCTTTCTCACAACCTAGCAAATGGTTTACAGAAAACCAGTGCAAATTTCTGCAAAGTCCTTCAATTTAGTGAAACCAAACATGAATGAAACATATGTTTTGATTATATAGGACCACAAAGATTCCACAAATACTAGCAATTTAAACTAGTTCCTTGTCTAGGCATCAGAGTCATCAAAAACCAGACTGAAATCCAACAATAGAATTCATATACATACCACTATTTTTTATCTAATAAATTTGTATATGCCTAATATACACAGACTTCCAATTTGTACTAGACCTAGTCATCAAATTCTTGTGAATATACTAATATCAATGAAGATGAATTAAGTATATTTAATTTTCCTCCTTGAGAAAAATACTTAAAACAGTCCCATTAATTGGCTTGCAAATCATCTAATTAAACAATCCTTGATTATCTAATTAAAAATGAAAACCAACATGCAAACATAAAGACAACACAGATCTGAGCTTGAAATATTTTTTATTGATAGTTCTGATACTTAATATAAGTACAGATTCAATAGCCAACAAGATGAGAGGGGGGGGTGAATCATACAAACTTAATCTTCCATAAAAACATCAAATTCAACCTTGGTAACATATATTTCAGTAATATAACCAAAACTGTTAAACATGCAAACTCAAAATCATATGAACATCATAAACCTCATAACACCAGAATTAACGTGGAAACCCAAATAGGGAAAAACCACTATGGGATTTCGGACCCACTAAGAAATATACTCTTCTAGAGTATGCTCGGTTAAAAGCAAATCATGTTAAAGATTACAAACACATTGCTAGATGTGACTCGGTTAAGGGATTTTTCTCAGATCTGTTAGGATCTTCACCTTGTTAGAAGTGACCTTGTTAAAGGATTTCAAACACTCAATCAGAATGTCACCTTGCTAGAGGGTTTTGCAAATAAGATTGTTAAGTCCACTCAGTTAAGAGATTTTCTGTCACTTTCATAAAATAACAGTAATAAAATCTGTATGCAACTTCATATCTAAAATGCTAAAGCATATTCTTATTTGTTCAATACAATCTAGACATAGAACTAATCTTGTCTATCTGTTGGGCTTCTATACTCTGTTATTCAAAACAGGTCTTCAAGCTTCTGTGCTCGGTAATCACTATGTAGCATCCCTGTGGATACACTTGCCCACATATATTGTTTATCAATAGTTTCCTATTTATAAACAATTAGGTAACTGCTTAATCTCCTTGATCACATTTTCCATGATCAATCATAGCCATCAGATCTTCAATCTTGTCCAAGTTCAATGCATCTTTCAATCTGAAAACATTTTACCCTGCCTTGGAACTTGTATTTTAGTCTTGGAACTTGTGCCAGGGTATTGTTGTTCAATCTGAGCTATAGATCTTCATGCCAACTTTTCATTGCCTTAGATCCATTAACAAACTTCATTCACGAATCACCAATCATTGATCAGTTCCAATTCATTAGCTTCCTTCATTAAATAACGCATGTAAACTTTTAATGCATTCTGTTATAGCTCGGTTACAACTCGGTAACAACTCGGTGAATACTAAACTTCACTCGGTAGACATTTTTCCTTCATTAACCGATAGCGATAACCTTAGGGTTTACCGACTAAGTTCCTTAGGGTTTACCGACTAGGTTCTTTGCTTGATAACATAGTATAGTATTAACCTTTACATTTTGCAACATACGTATGATGTTAAAATAATCTAAACATCATGATCTCATCATTGTTTGACTCAGTACTAGTTGCCCATTGAATACCTTATTCATCCCCTTATTCATCATATTCTTTCTTGTGTCTTTTACTGACATCTTTATAATTTTCATATCATACTTCTCAAGATATGGCAACATCATACTGAATTAGAAAATCAATTTCTTGACATCAATGACAAAATAATAATATCAAGACAATAAACATCTTTAATCAGTTATATCCATAATCATTAACAACCTTCTTAATATCCTTATGAAATGCCAACAATCTTTCATTGTCTGTTATAATGCAATATTGCCAACAATCTGCCCGTTTGGCATTGATGGAAAAACCAATTGATTTGACCTTAAAAGATTCGGATTAGTGTGATTCTGAAATGCTGAAATGCTCTCCCCCATACATTAGACTTCTATTGTTTTCAGTCTTCTTTCCAATCTTTAGTCTACTCAGTTTTCTTTTAGTCTTCTCCCCTGATAGGTCTTCTTCCTCTTTATAGTAGTCTTCTCCCCCTTTGACAACAATGCCAAAAAGTAAAGAACTAAAACATAATTACTTTCTATAAGAAGTTATTTCTTTCTATTGTGTATCAACTGAGTCTTAGTCAGAGCATTTGTCTTCAATTCCTGTTCCCTATAATATTTCCTGTATTATTTCCTATACACCTTTAGAAAGCATCCTAAAGTGTATAAGTCAGCATCAACTCCCAAAAGATATTCATTAGAGTCATCGGATTGATGCTTTCACCGAACTTGGTCAGTGAGTAGAAGATAGGGGTAGGACCCCTAACTTACTTCTGAGATATTCAAAAGTGTCCCTTGGTAGTGGTTTGGTGAAGATATTTGCTATTTGTTCCTTTGTGCTAACATACTCCAATACCACTTTCTTCTCTTGAGCTTCTTCTCTAAGATAATGATATTTGATAGATATGTGCTTTGTCTTAGAGTGCATAACAGGATTCTTTGAAATATTAATGGCACTAGTATTGTCACAGAATATAGTTACTGGCTCAGTAACTTTCTCATTTATACCTTCCAATAGTTGTTTGATCCATGCAATGTTGGTACAATTCAATGCTGCAACAATGTATCCTGCTTTTGTTGTTGACTGTGAAACACATCCTTGTTTCTTGCTAAGCCAACTCACTAGTCTTTCTCCTAAAAAGAAAGCTCCTCCACTTGTGCTTTTTTTGTCATCAATGTTGCTTGCCCAATCAGCATCAGTATAAACTTTTAGATCAAAATCATTTCCTTTTTGATATACTAAGCCACAATCCTCTGTGCCTTTCAAGTATCTAAAAATTCTTTTGATTGTTGTCATGTGTGTTTCCTTAGGATCTGCAGAGAATCTTGCAACTATACCTACTATATGTGCTATAGCTGGTCTGCTGTGAACAACATATTGTAGCTTTCCAATCATGGATCAGTAAAGTGTCTCATCAACAGATGCAGATTCATCATTCTTTGACAATTTATAGTTGTTAGTCATAGGAGTACTTACTGGTTTTGAATCCTCCATTCCAAATTTCTTCAAGATTTCCTTTATGTACTTGGATTGAGTAATGAAAATCTCATTTTTCATTTGCAGTATCTATAAACCTATAAAATACTTTATCTCACCGATTAATCACATCTCAAATTCTCTACTCATTTCATTTCCAAAGTTCTTGCATAAAGAGGCATTTCCACAAAATATAATATCATCAACAAATGTGGCTGAGATTAGTATTCCATTTTCATCATTCTTCATGTATGTGTTGTTGTTCTCACTTGTCCTTATAAAAATAATCTTAATCAAATAAGAGTGCAATCTTTCATACCATGCTCTTGGTGATTGTTTTTGTTAGGTCCCAGAGACAACTGAGAGGGAGGATGAATCAGTTGTCAAATAAATTTGAACCAAAAACTTATTAACCAACTTAATGCTTAATATCGGTAAACTAGTTAAGTATGTCGGTAGACAGTGTTAACAGTAAATTGCTATACCGGTAAGGATTAATGCATGAAACATAAACATAAAATCATCCACAACACATGACACCAATATTTGTACGTGGAAACCCTATAAGGTGAAAAACCACGGTGGGAAACCTTACCCACAATCAAATAATACTACTGTAGATAGTATGTGTACATAAATGGGGTTTGCACATGCAGAAAGGCCAACAGCCTAGAGCTCACTGCTCAATCACAAAATGGGAGTCACACTAACTACAGTTGGTTTGTTAAATCTAATAAGAATGTACTACTCAAAATAGCATCTTCATATGCTGGATTCAGTACCAATGTAATGCTGATATGCTTCTACAAAAACCTAACTTCACCTTCAAATGATGTCTTCGTGTATATCCCTACTTGATCTCGCATATACCTTCACTTAATTCTTTTTTGCATTCCACACTTGATCTTACAAATAAGATCTTACATTTATACCATACCCTAAGACCAATTTTAGTAGGTCGGCTCTACAAGATATTACAATAAAAACATTTTACAAACAATATAATATCCAATGCAATAACCGATTGAACATGTCGGCTTAATGCATTTACAACAATAATAAATCATCTCCATAGCGTGCCATGCTGATTTGAAAAAGATAAACCTGCCAGTGTAACCCTAGATAACCTGGACCTATTTGTCGGTAAAAGAAAATATGCAAATATGAATATACCAATGATTATTTCTTCAAAATAAAGTGTCCACATGATGTCTTCAACATTGCCAATTGTCTTCCATATCATTCCAGGTACCAGTGAACAATATATCCTGCCGGTGAACCATATACCAGTAACTGTTGCACAGTTTACTTGCTTGCCGATAAATGTTACTAGATCTCCAAAGTAGGTGTATTAGTAGGTGCTGACATCAATGACAAAACCATACCAAAATACCAACAATCTCCTCCTTTGGCATTGATGGCAACACAAGATGGAAAAACCATCAAAGTGCCAAAATAGAAATGCCAAATACAAAAACCAACAATCTCTATTTCTCCCCCTGGGAGTAACAATACCAATCTCTCAAATGTGTTTTTCAAAATCTCTCCCCTAAAATCTCTCTAAAAAAAGATAATGTGTTTTTCCATAGATATCTCTCCCCCTTTGACATCAAATGCCAAAGTCGCAAAGGTCAAGTTCATACAAAATACCAACCAATTCAATATACCAACTACTACGCCTGAGAAGTAGCTTCCTCATCAAATACTGGAATAAAAGATTTGTCTTTTAATTCTACCGGTTGATGACAATCATCAATTGTCCAGGTCTCTACCAGTGGAGGTATGACTCCAAGTTGATCTCTGAGATACTCAAAAGCCTCCTTAGGCAAAGGTTTTGTGAAAATATCTGCAAGCTGTTCTTTAGTATTCACATACACCAATTTTATCTCCTTTTCTTTGACTTTTTCCCTTAGAAAATTCAGTTTCATAGAAACATGTTTTGTTTTAGAGTGTAATATCGGATTCTTAGATATATCAATTGCTGCAGTGTTATCATAGTATATAGTAATAGGTTCCTTGCATTTTACCTTTATGTCTTTCAACATTTGCTTAAGCCATAATACCTGTGTACAGTTAGTTGGTGCAGCAACATATTCTGATTCTGTAATTGATAAAGATGTACAACTCTATTTCTTACTCAACCAAGAAACTAATCTCTTTCCAAGAAAGAATGCTCCTCCAGTGGTTCTCTTTCTATCATCTATATCTCCTGCCCAATTTGCATCTATGTATGCACATAGATCAAAATTTTCATCTTTAGGATACCATAATCCAAGATTTGTTGTGCCTTGTAAGTACCAAAAAATCCTTTTCACTGTTGATTCATGATTTTCCCTAGGATTACTCTGAAATCTAGAAACAATACATATTGCATTCATAATATCAGGCCTGGCTTGTGTCAGATACAGTAAACCTCCTATCATAGATTTGTATCTAGATGGATTAACAGGTGTAGATTCATCCCTTTGAGATAATTTGTCATTTGTAGTCATGGGTGTGCTTACCGGTTTAGAGTTCTCCATCCCAAATTTCTTTAGTAATTCTTTCAAGTACTTGGATTGACTCAAAAATATACCTTTATCAGTCTAAGAAATTTGCAAACCTACAAAGAATTTTATTTCTCCAATCATAGACATTTCAAATTATTGCTGCATTTCAAGAGAAAATTCCTTAGATAATCCATCTTCTCCTCCAAAGATTATATCATCAACAAATACTTCAATAATCAAGATGTCATCATTAGTTACTTTGTAGTATAAATTACTATCTGCATTTCCTTTAGTAAAACCAATCTTCAAAAGATAGTTATCCAACCTTGCATACCAAGCTCTTGGGACTTGTTTCAATCCATATAGAGCTTTTCTTAACCTGCAAACCATATCATTGTCATCTGTCAAAGAAAATCCATCAGGTTGTTCAATATATACTTCTTCTTCAAGATCTCCATTCAAAAATGCACATTTAATATCCATTTGATAAACTTTGTAATCCTTGTGAGCTGCAAAAGCTAAGAATAATCTAATTGCCTCAATTCTGGCTACCAGTGCAAAGATTTCATTGTAATCAACTCCTTCTTTCTGAGAATATCCCTTACACACTAATCTTTCTTTGTTTTTGACAACCTTACCATCTTCATCAAGTTTGTTTCTAAATACCCATTTATTTCCAATTACATTTTTATCTTTAGGGCGGGGAACTAATGTCCAAGTATTATTTTTCTCAATTTGTCCTAATTCTTCTTCCATAGCTTTAATCCAAAATTTATCTTCACATGCCTCATTGATAGATGATGGTTCAATTTGAGAAATAAGACATACCTCTTCATTTACCAATATTCCTATTGTCATAACTCCTTTAAATTTATTTCCAATTATCTGATCTTCAGAATGATTCAATCTTACATATCGGGGTGTCTTAGTTTACTGTTGTTCTTCAATTATTGTGGAATCTTCTGATGATACCGGGGTAATTGTATCTTCATTTTGTACCATTTCATTTGTCACAATTTTTGTTGCCGGTTCAGAGTCTATATACCTTGAAGTTCCTCTGAATTGTTCATCAATCTTTACATTTGTACTCTCAACAATTTTCTGCAATCTTTTATTAAAACATCTATATACCTTGCTCTTAGATGGATAACCAAGAAATATTCTTTCATCACTTCTAGGATCAAATTTGCCAATATACTCATCTCTTCTAATATAACATTTACTTCCAAAAATTTTGAATTACTTAAGAGTAAGAGTATTACCAAACCATAGTTCATGAGGGGTCTTACCAGTTTCACCTTGGATGTGAACTTTGTTGAATGTATAGATAGAAGTGCTAACTACCTCTCTCCAATACACATGTGGTAGATTTGCTTTTGATAACATACTTCTAGCTGCATCCAAGATAGTTATGTTTTTCCTTTCAACAACTCCATTCTATTGTGGTGTCCGAGGTGCTGATAACTGTCTTCTGATTCCATTCACTTGATAGAATGTAGTAAAGTCCTTAGATGTGAATTCTCCTCCTTGATCTGATCTTAAACATTTGATTTTCTTACCGGTTTTATTTTCAACCATTGCCTTGAATAGTTTGAACTTTCCAAGTGCTTCTAACTTCTCTCTAAGAAAAGTAACCCAACACATTCTAGAATAATCATCAATAATTAGCATAAAATATCTATCACCTTGTAAGCTTCTAGTTCTAGCTGGACCACATAAATCAGTGTGAATTAAGTCAAGAGCATTATTGGATTTTTCTAGAATACTTTTGAAACTAGCTCTAACTTGTTTCCCAAATTGACATTCCTTACAAATTGTATTTTGAGGTTTCACAATTTTAGGTAGATCTCTAACTGCCTTAGAAGTACTAATTTTTACCATCCAATCAAAATTTACATGACATAGTCTCTTATGCCATAACCAACTTTCATCTATGTGTGCAATTAAGCATGCCTTTTCACTATTATTCAAATGAAAGATATTGCCTCTAGTCTGATTACCGATTGCAATTTCCAAACTAGTTCTATTCATGATTTTGCATTTTCCATTTTTAAATTGTAACTGAAATCCCTTCTCAACTAATTGACCAACACTTAAAAGATTATGCTTTAATCCTTCAACATAGTAGACATTGTCAGTGTTATGTTTACCATCAAGAGATATTTAACCCTTACCTTTGATTGAACAGGCTTTGTCATCTCCAAATCTTACTAAACCTCCATTGAATTCTTGAAAGTTAGAGAATTTAACTTTGTCTCCAGTCATATGATGTGAGCATACTGAGTCAATGATCCATTCATCCTTTGCTTCAAATTTAGCTACTAGGGCTTGTTCTACTAGTTGAGCAATAGGTGCAAGTTGATCTTTTGTTATAGCAACAAAAACCCATCCATTGTCTGTTGGATCCTCATCAAAATCATCAGTCACACCTTCATCAGCAATGTAACAAGATTTATCTTTGTTCCTTTTAAATTTGTATCTCTGATATTCAGGATTAGGCTTGTATGTTCTTCTAGCTTCTTCTCTTAGTCTAGCATGTCTATCAGGGCATCTTGAAGCCGTATGACCAATCTTATTGCAGTTAAAACATTTAAAGGGTGCTTTATCTTCATACTTACTTCCAATTGGACCTTTTGGCATTTTTATTGCAAATAGTGCTTCAAGTTCTTCAAGCTCTTCATTCTCCTTTCTAGATTCTTCAAGTTCTCTTGCATAAAAGGCTCTCCAGTCTAATTTGTCAAATGATGGATCAGATGATGTTGATTCTTTAAAGGCCAAATGATTCTTTATAGCAACAGGGCCAAATTCCTCAATTTCAAAGGCTGAAAGTTTTCCAATCAATGTATCCTTAGTTACTGATGTATTAGGCATTATTCTCAATTCATTTATAGCAGTAACCTTCATTTTATATGCCAGTGGTAAACCTCTTAAGATTTTTGAAACAATTCCATCCTCACTCAGAGTTCCTCCACAAAATTTAATACCCAAAACAATTTCATTTACTCTTTCCATAAAAGCAGAAATCCTTTCATCATCTTCCATTTTTAGATGTTCATACTTGACTCGGAAGCTTTCAAGTTTTGCAATCTTGACTGTGGAATCTCCTTCATTCAGTGCTTCCAAATGATCCCAAATAGCTTTAGCAGTAGACCTATCTGATAATCCCATAATTTGTTGATCTGATAATGCACTCAAAAGTGCTTCTCTTGCTTTGCAATCATTTTCTTCATCTTTAGCT
Source organism: Cryptomeria japonica (assembly GCF_030272615.1). Classification (NCBI taxonomy): domain Eukaryota; kingdom Viridiplantae; phylum Streptophyta; class Pinopsida; order Cupressales; family Cupressaceae; genus Cryptomeria; species Cryptomeria japonica. The sequence goes on along the minus strand of NC_081411.1, from coordinate 720,790,678 downwards.
AAGGTAGTTGGAGTAGTCTGACCAGCTACAACAGCAGTATAACCATTCTTTGTAACTTCCCATATGTCCTTACCAATGCAATTCAGATGTATCTCCATTCTGATCTTCCATATCCCATAGTTGGTTCCATCAAGATTAGGACTGTCCTTCCTAAAATAATTAGTAGTCATTGGATCTCCTCAATTTGTTAAACTTCTGCAAAAGAGGACTAGGCTCTGATACCAATTGTTAGGTCCCAGAGACAACTGAGAGGGGGGGTGAATCAGTTGTCAAATAAATTTGAACCAAAAACTTATTAACCAACTTAATGCTTAATATCGGTAAACCAGTTAAGTATGTTGGTAGACAGTGTTAATAGTAAATTGCTATACCTGTAAGGATTAATGCATGAAACATAAACATAAAATCATCCACAACACATGACACCAATATTTGTACATGGAAACCCTATAAGGGGAAAAACCATGGTGGGAAACCTTACCCACAATCAGATGATACTACTGTAGATAGTATGTGTACATAAATGGGGTCTACACATGCAGAAAGGCCAACAGCCTAAAGCTCACTGCTCAATCACAAAATGGGAGTCACACTGACTATAGTTGGATGATTAAATCTAGTAAGAATGTACTGCTCAAAATAGCATCTTCATATGTTGGATTCAGTACTAGTGTAATGCTGATATGCTTCTACAAAAACCTAACTTCACCTTTAAATGATGTCTTCGTGTATTTCCCTACTTGATCTTGCATATACCTTCACTTAATTCTTTTTCACATTCCACACTTGATCTTACAAATAAGATCTTACATTTATACCATACCCTAAGACCAATTTTAGTAGGTCGGCTCTACAAGATATTACAATAAAAACATTTTACAAACAATATAATATCCAATGCAATAACCGATTGAACATGTCGGCTTAATGCATTTACAACAATAATAAATCATCTCCATAGCGTGCCATGCTGATTTGAAAAAGATAAACCTGCCAGTGTAACCCTAGATAACCTGGACCTATTTGTCGGTAAAAGAAAATATGCAAATATGAATATACCAATGATTATTTCTTCAAAATAAAGTGTCCACATGATGTCTTCAACATTGCCAATTGTCTTCCATATCATTCCAGGTACCAGTGAACAATATATCCTGGCGGTGAACCATATACCAGTAACTGTTGCACAGTTTACTTGCTTGCTGGTGAATGTTGCTAGATCTCCAAAGTAGGTGTATTATTAGGTGTTGACACAAATGACAAAACCATACCAGAATACCAATAGTTTCAAACCATATAAAGCTTTGTTCAATTTACAGACCTGATCTTTATTCTTGTCTTCAACAAATCCTTCAGGTTGTTCAATGAAAACTTCTTCTTCTAATATTCCATTCAGAAATGCATATTTGACATCCATTTTATATATCTTGAAATTTTTGAAAGTAGCATAGGCCAACAATGTCCTTACTCCTTCAAGTCTATCAACAGGTGCAAAAGTTTCACCATAATCAATTCCTTCTTCTTGAGCATAACCTTTGCAAACTAGTCTTGCTTTGTTTTGAATGACCTCTCTTTTTTCATTTAGCTTGTTTCTGAAAATCCACTTTGTACTGATTACATTTTTGTCCTTCAGTCTTGGGATTAGTATCCATGTGTCATTCTTCTTGATTTGATCAATCTCTTCTATCATAGCATTTATCCAATCTTCACTATTAAATGCCTCTTTCACTATTCTCGGTTCAAATTCAGATATCAAACATGTGTTCTATGTCAGTTTGTTCCTTGTCATCACTGGATCATCCTTATCTCCTATAATCTGACTTGGTGCATGATGTCTTCTAATATACTTGGCTAATACAGGCTCGGTAGGCTCTGTATAATCTTCTTCATCACTCGGTAACTAGATATTCTCTTCATTTTCTTCAACAGTCTTCTCGGTAGGATTTCTCAGTTGAACATAGTCAAATTCATCATAGTCTTCTGGTTCCTTGGAATTTCCTTCATCATTTCTTTTTGTAAATTCATCAATTTTCACATTTGCACTTTCTACTATTTTGTTAGATGATTTGATCAGACATTTAAATGCTTTGCTTCTAGAAGAGTAACCTAGAAACGTCCCTTCTTCACTTTTATGATCAAATTTTCCATTTCTATCATCTTTATGAACATAGCATCTACTTCCAAAGATTTTAAAATAACTTACATTAGGTTTCTTATCATACCAGATTTCATATGGTGTCTTCAAAGTACCTTTCTTCAATTGAACTCGGTTCAAGGTGTAAATTGTTGTGCTTATTGCTTCTCTCCAAAATATTTGTGACACCTTCTTTTCAATCATCAGTGTTTTAGTACAATCCACAATAGATCTATTTCTTCTCTCAGCTATTCCACTCTACTATGGAGTTCTTGGTGCAGAGACTTGTCTTTTAATACCATGATCATTGAAAAATAGGTTGAACTCATCAGATGTGAACTCTCCTCCTCTATCTGATCTAAGACATTTCAATTGTCTTCCTGTTTCATTTTCAACTCTTGCCTTCTACCATTTAAATATTTGAAAACCTTCTGATTTTTCTTTTAAAAACATTACTGACATCATCCTTGAATAGTCATCCACAAATAGTATGAAATATTTATCACCATAATAACTTTGAACTTTCATAGGACCACAAAGATCAGTGTGCACTAGATCTAAAACTCATTTAGAGGTGTAAGACTTACTTGTAAAGATTGATCTTATCATCTTACCCATCTGACATCCTCGACACATAGCATTCTCAAGTTTTTCAAGACTCAGTAGACCTCTTACTCTGTGCTTCTTGCTTATTTTGATCAAATTATCAAAATTGAAATGACAAAACCTTTTATGCCATAACTAGGTATCATCTAACTTTGCATGCAAACACTTATTCCGAGCTGAGTCAAGGTGAAATGTGTTACCTTTTTTTTGTGTCCTGGTAGCAGCTAACTTTCCATTTTTGTCATGAACATTGACAATTCCCTTCTGAAATTCTATTCGGTAACCTATGTTGTTTAGCTGTGCTAGACTCAACAAATTGTCAAAGTTCATAAAACATCATTGCATCTTGCACTATTAAGAAGTGTTATAGATCCTTTACCTCTTACCGAACATGGTGCATCATTACCAAATCTAACATAGCCTCCATCATAATCTTCTAATATAACAAACTTGTGTTTATCTCCTATCATATGATGTGAGCATCCACTATCTATAATCCAAGAATCATTAGTGTTTATGTGAGATATTAGGGATTTTTCTTCATACCTCTCTTCATCTGATCCATCCTTGATAGCCACATAAACTACTTCCTCTGTATCAGTCTCATCTGATTTATCATCGTTGGATTCCTCATCAGCTATTAGGCATGTCTTTCTATCTCTTCTTCTAAAGTCTTGGTGTCCTCTGTAATGATTATCTTTCTGTCTATCATCTTGGTAATCTCTCTTTTTAGTAGAATCTTTGTCAAGATAGTTAGAAGCCATATGTCCTATTTTATCACAATTGAAACATTTCAAAGGTAGTTTTCCTTTATACTTACCTTTGCCTCTCAGTAACCTTTTGGCTAATAGTGCTTCAAACTCTTCTTGCTTTCTGATTTCCTCATATAATTTGTGTACTACCTCCATGTTCTTAAGAAATCTTTCACTTGCTCCACTATGATCTCCTTCAGAGCACTTATACTTTCTTTCATTGAAATCATTAGATTCATCAAGATGAAAATAACTAAATGTAGATTCAACTTTATTTACCGAAGATCCATTGTTATCAAAATTACTTAACTCAAATGCATGTAGCTTACCAATAGTAGCATCTAAAGAAACTGGCATATTAGGTACAGACCTCAATTCATTGATTGTAGAGACTTGGATTCCATAAGCTGGTAGAAGGGTTCTTAACAACTTACTTGTTATATCCTTTTCTTCAATAGTTCCACCTACTCCTTTGATTTGATTGACAATCTTCTTTAGTCTTGTACTATACTGAGTTATGTTCTCACCTTCATTCATCCTCATAGATTCAAGTTGTCCTCTTAGACTATCTACTTTTTCTCTTTGAACATGTTCATCTCCTCCATATACTGATATGATCTTATCCCACATTGCCTTTACATCATTGCGGCCTTCTAGATCATTAAACTCTGAATCGGTCAGTGCAGATGTTATTTCAATCATTGCTTGAATATGTTCTTCCTTTGCCTTTATCTCTTCCATAGTTAATGGATAGGTGCTTGGTGTGACTAAATCATTCTCCAGATAGTATACAACATATTCTCCAACTCCTGATAGATGTAGCTTCATCCTTTTCTGTCACGTAGAGAAACTTGACTTGTTCAGCTTCAGTGCATCCCTCTTATACATCTTTGGATCTTTAACTCAAGTGCCTTTAAACTTTCCTTCCAGAGTTCAAAGCTCTTATACCACTTGATAGTTCTGATACTTAATATAAGTACAGATCCAATAGCCAACAAGATGAGAGGGGAGGGGGGTGAATCATACCAACTTAATCTTCCATAAAAACATCAGATTCAACCTCGGTAACATATATTTCAGTAATATAACCAAAACTATTAAACATGCAAACTCAAAATCATATGAACATCATAAACCTCATAACACTAGATTTAACATGGAAACCCAAATAGGGAAAAACCACTTTGGGATTTCGGACCCACTAAGAAATATACTCTTCTAGAGTATGTTCGATTAAAAGAAAATCCTGTTAAAGACTACAAACACATTGCTAGATATGACCCGGTTAAGGGATTTCCCTCAGACCTGTTAGGATCTTCACCTTGTTAGAAGTGACCTTGTTAAAGGATTTCAAACACTCAATCAGAATGTCACCTTGCTAGAGGGTTTTACAAATAAGACTATTAAGTCCACTCGGTTAAGAGATTTTCTGTCACTTTCACAAAATAACAGTAATAAAATCTATCTACAACTTCACATCTAAAAAGCTAAAGAAGATTCTTATTTGTTCAATACAATCTAGACATAGAACTAATCTTGTCTATCTGTTGGGCTTCTATACTCTGTCATTCAAAATAGGTCTTCAAGCTTCTATGCTCAGTAATCACTATGTAGCATCCCTGTGCATACACTTGCCCGCATACATTGTTTATCAACAATTTCCTATTTATAAAAAATTAGGTAACCGCTTAATCTCCTTGATCGCATTTCCCATGATCAATCATAGCCATCAAATCTTCAATCTTGTCCAGGTTCAATGCATCTTTCAATCTGAAAATGTTTTACCCTACCTTGGAACTTGTGCCAAGGTATTGCGGTTCAATCTGAGCTATAGATCTTCATGACAACTTTTCATTGCCTTAGATTCATTAACAAACTTCATTCATGGCTCACCAATCATTGATCAGTTCCAGCTCATCAGCTTCCTTCATTAAATAACGCATGTAAACATTTAATGCATTATGTTATAGCTCGGTTACAACTCGGTGAATACTAAACTTCACTCGGTAGACATTCCACCTTCATTAACCGATAGCGATAACCTTAGGGTTTATCGACTATGTTCTTTTCTTGATAACATAATATAGTATTAACCTTAACATTTTACAACATATGTATGATGTTAAAATAATCTAAACATCATGATCTCATCATTTTCTGACTTGGTACTAGTTGCCCATTGAATACCTTATTCATCCCCTTATTCATCATATTCTTTCCTGTGTCTTTTACTGACATCTTTATAATCTTCATATCATACTTCTCAAGATATGGCAACATCATACTAAATTAGAAAATCAATTTCTTGACATCAATGAAAAAATAATGATATCAAGATAGTAAACATCTTTAATCAGTTATATCCATAATCATCAACAACCTTCTCAATATCCTTATGAAATGCCAACACTCTTTCATTGTCTGTTATAATGCAATATTGCCAACATTTATTGTATATTATTCCCTCATCAAAGATTATAAAGATATAACAATTGACTCAGAATGTCAAAAAACAAAGTTTGCATATATTTTGCCAGAGCTTTGCTACAAATTTTTTGTGATCCCCTTCTAGGTTGTCCTGGTATCCTTTTATATAATTTTGGATGCAACAAGCTTCAGACTTCCCTAGAAGAATATTCCTATCCTGACAACTATTTCCTCCAAAAGTTACACTGATTACAAGACTCCACTTGAAGGAGAAGCATAACTACTTTTGGAATGTGTACTTCTATCACTGATTCATCACTCAACTGAAAATTGGTAAAAAGTGTAGGTTCCTGACACGTGGCGGCTCTATCTTAAGATATTTGGAACTCTTCAAGGTTCCAACTACACAAAATCTGTTACAAAAAGAAAAGTTATTTAGGATGCCAATGAACCATCGCATGCTGGAGCATCAGTGGGACCAATCAAAATGTACTTGATTTCCCATGCTTTGAACACCTCATCATTGGGCCAAGGAAAGTTGATAATCTTAAGCCTTTGTTTATTCAAACTTTTTTCGTTTCATCCTTAATTGTTTAACTTCATTTTCTAAAAAGCCAAAATATGATTTTGCCTTTTCAATTTCCTCAATAGTTTGAATAAATAAAAAGGTATTATCCATATTTATGACATTATTTATTCTTTGAGACAACTTGTGACCTAATTCCTCAATCCACACTTCCTCATCTTTCATCTTGTTGGCACCTAAGAAACCTCCAGGAAATAATTCAAACTTTTCCTTGGCATATTCTTGCCGGAATAAACCTAGCTTTCTTTCAATGTCAATTCTTTCAGCTACAAACCTAGACAAATTTTTGACTAATTCATAAGTAGACTTAATTACACCATCAACATCTACTTCTTCATGAGACAATGAATATATTGACTCTAATTCTTCTTGTCTTGCAATCCACTTGTCTAAAACTAGCTCCAAAGTAGTCTTTTCCTCCTTCAAAGAATCCAAGAGATTCATTATTCTTTTCATGTTCAAATATAAAATTTCTACTTGAACAGTATCAGAAATTTTCATAATAGTGTCTCTGAATTTTTCTTCATACTTCTTTGCCAATATTGATTGAGCCTTCTTTAACCTTTCGATTTCATCTTGAGCACTATCTGTTAACTAAAAGCCAGAAGTCATGGGAGAAGGAGGAAATTCAATGATAGTACTGGAAGGAGGGGGCCTAGCAGAAGAAGAGGCAATCATCAATTGAGAGGACTCACCCTTTTGCTGATGTGCTTCTAATCTACTTTTCAATTCTGCAATTGTTTTGTCCCTACAAGTGATTTCAAGCTTTGCATCATTATAAGCCTTAAGAACTACTTCTAACTTTTCCTGAATATCCGTCTTCTCCTTTGCCTCCTTCTTGGCCACTACCATACTAAATTTAGCAAACTCCAAAGTCATGCTAGCAGCTTCTCTTACACCTGTATCTTTAACCCTCATCACTATCATCCCCCTTGAGTAATCTGAGTAATCAAACCTTGAGGATTCACCCCCTTTTCTATTGTCTTCTCTTTTTAATGACCATATTACAAGAGCTAGATGGTCATTACTATAGGTGATCCCCTCTAGGGGTTTGGTTTCTTATCTCACTACATCAAAGACCACAACATCTACTATATTCGACTCTGGGAGAATCTGGACTCTAATGCTTTCAATCAATTTTCTCCCCTCCTCTGGGGTAATCAACTCAGATTCCTTTAGCATTTCTTGTTTAATTTCTAGTTCAACAGAAGATGGATCTTTACTTGGTTCCTCAACTTTCCTTTTTCTACATCTCTCCTTAAATTGATGCATATGCTTTCTTCAAACAAATTGCAAAAAGGCTCCTGACTTCACAAAATTGTCATCAGCCAAAAACTCATCACAGGCCTATTTTATAACAGGATCCAATTCTCTCCCAGCAAATTCCTCAATAGTTATATGCAATTTAGCACATGCTAGCTCCTCTGGCACTCGCTGCTACAATTCTCCATAAGTAAAAGAAATTTGTCCCAAGCTTCCTAATTGCATTAGTTGCTCAGCTATGACCTACTCATCACCTATAGGTAATGGGGATTGGAAAGGTGAATACATAGATCCACTTGGTTGTGCTTCTTCCTCCAATCTCTACCTCTTTGGGGAAGTGTGGGACTCAAGAGCATCCTCCATTGGCCTTTTTCCCTTTTATGTAGAAGGCTCATCCTTCCTAGGCATCACCATATTATAGCCTAATTTATTATACATTACATATTCACCGGGGGGAATGATCTTATCAAAAGTAGGTCTAGACAAGATGAGTTTGGCCTTTTCAGGATCTACCTTTATCACTACATCTTTCTTCTCATTTAGAGTTTGCATGGTGTCCTCAAAATATTCTATTAAAAACTTCATCTTTTCCCCAAATGGATGGAAGCTCTTCAGTGGATCATAACTTTTATCAAAATTCTGAACAAAGTCAAGAGTTTTCTTAAATACCAACTGTTTTTCTTTTCTCACCTCTTGCTCTGCAAGATTAAACTCATTCCTTATCAAATCCTTAAGGAAGTGGAATTGATGAACTTTTGTACCACACCTGACCATCTTTCTAAACATACCATTGAAAAAATCCTCTGGGTCAGCAAATCTTGCAACTATTGTTGCCAATCTATAGGGCTTAAAGAACTCATCAAAATGCAGCCAACCACCTTTAGTAATCACAAATTGATGTGACATGATAATGGCTGGAAAAATTGTTCCTCTGCCTTTATTTGTCAATTCTGCTTCCTGCAGACCCCCAATCTGCCTTATGATCTCAACAATACCTACTTTGATGCAAAACATCTATCAAATTTTAAGTAGCTAGCATCTTCTCTATCGCAGGAGAGATCTGCACTCCATAACTGCACTGGCATGTCTTCACCATCTTTGGCTCTCAGTAATTTCATACCCTTTGTAAAATAATATACACCCTTGAACAAGAACATGTGCATTAATAAAATATACCAGACAAAAGGTATATCCACCTTTGCATTATTAATCCCAATCAAACCCTCATGGATCACATTTGCTAGATAAGGTGAAAAGTCATAAGCTACTGCTATAGATGGATTGAGGATTTATTCCATCATGAGCATATAATGTGTTGGAATAGCATTTTCTGCATCCTCTCCAAAAATCAGACACAGACCAATATATTCCTTTATCCCTCAAAGTGAAAAAATTCATAGGGAAAGGTTCAACTGTACTAGGCCCTACCAATGTTAGCCCTCCTATTTTGCAAAGAATTCCCTCATTGGTCCACCTCTGAGATGGTATTTTTGAGTATCATATACCTTCTTTAATATTTCAAAGTCAATCGGCTCTAGATGACTTGAAGATTCATTTAGCCAAAAGAGCCTTCTAATCTCATCAGGTATAACTTCAATCAAAGGGCTTCCACTTACATTCTTGACAATTATGGTAATAGAGTCATAATTCCTGGTAATTTGGGTCAACAAGTCAACATCCATAAAAACTCTAGGGACCACCAATTTTCTGACATCTAATTGCCATATGGTTTTTGTAGGTGCAAGTGTGTTTCGCTGACCAAACCCCACCCTAAACAGACCTAGACCAGACATGCCTATATGAGAATCTCTTAACCAATATCCTTTGTCAAACAAACCATCACCAATTTTTAAGCAAGGAGATTTGGGCACAAGTTCTTTCTGCTTGGCAGAATTATTTGTAGACTAAACCAACTGTTCTAAAAAATCATCACAGATGGCCCTTTCCTAATAATCTACTTTCCCTTTGAAATCCCGTCATGGTGCCATTTTAATAATTTAGGTTTTTTCATATTTTAACCTTTTGATTCAAAAAACCCTTTGAATTTCCTAGAACTAGACAATGCTAACACACAAGAGTAGAAATTGCCAATACAACAGTCATAGAACAACTTACTTGTCGCCAGAAAACTCACAGAAGTTTCAAACTTTGTCTCTGCAAACCCTTTGAAACCCTTTACAGTCAAATTCTCAAAAAACAAGATTTTATGAAACAACCTTGGTGACAAACCAGCATTAATTCTCATTAACCAAGTTGCACGGTCTACAATTAATTTGTTTGAAATTCAAAATTTCCACTCCAATGGACATAAAGGAATTTTGTGCACTTTTTTCCCTCAGTCGCTGATCTACAAAGAGTAAAGAACTTGTAACTCTCCATCATGGTCTAGCGACAAGCATTAGATCACTCAAATCTAACATCCCCTTTAGTCTCTTAGGTCTTGCAAAGGGGACCCACCATACTTTATCTGTCTACCTTTAGTCCCTGAGTCACGATGGGTAGGTAAAAGTCTTGCATCTTCCCATCACAGTCTTGCAACCACATTTAGATCTTCCAAGACCTGACAACACTTTAAAGAGCCTTCGCCACTTAACCACCATTGTTGTAACCGCTAGATCTCCAACAACCGTTGGATCTCTGTGATCAGCTCGACTTTTAAGAACCCAATACATGCATTGAAGGTTTTACTTAGGACTTAGGGAAAAAATAAAGTGCTCCAACTCTAGTAAAAATAAAACCCACCTAGGGTTATGACTTAAATGGCCCCTTTCAATGACACAATGACCCTTTTGGTTAAGTGGAAAAAAGGTAACAATTTAAAAGACTTTCCCTTAGGACAAGAGACATAATGGTTTATATTAATGATTTAAATTATTAGACCCAAAACCCTTAGAAGCCATTGACTTGCAGACTAGAAACATTGAAAATTTGCAGAAACTCTCAGAGATGTCACGAATATTACAACACCACCCAAAATAATGATAACAACTCTGTCTATTTTATATAGTACCGATATATCCCTAATTTGTGAAAAAAGTGTTTAAATCATTAACTCACCCCCCTCTCAGTGATCCATTATGTCCAGCAATTGGTATCAGAGCCTAGGTTCCCTATTTTGTCAAAGCTTTCTCTAGCTTGGGTAGACTCTATCAAGTGTTCAGAATGGCAAGAACTAAATATGCCTCCTCAAAAGCTCCTATGTTTGATGGTGTCAACTATGCCTTTTGGAGTAGAATAATGGAAACATATTTGTCCTCTCTAGGGTTTTATATATGGATGTTGGTTGTGAATGGGTGTATAGCCCCTAATAATCCCCCTACTGATCTAGATGCTAAGAGAGAATATGAGAGAAATGCTAAAGCTGAAAAATGCCATTCTTAGTGGGTTATCTGATAGTGAGTTCGTTAAGGTTATAAACTGCTCATCTGCCAAAGAGACTTGGGATAAGTTGTAGAAAATATTTGAAGGAGATGCTAAAGTCAAGGAAGCTAAGCTATAGACTTTGAGAGCACAACTTGAGAGTTTGAAGATGAGACATGAGGAGAAGATTGTTGACTATCTCCAAAGGGTTGATGAAACAAAAATAACCATTAGAGGGCTTGGAGAAAAAATAAAAGATGAGGTGGTAGTAAAGAAAGTACTTAGATCTCTCACATCTAAGTATGATACAAAGGTTTCAGCAATAGAAGAAGGAAAAGATCTAAAAAATTCTACAATGGATGAGCTATAAGGCTCCCTAACTTCTTATGAGATGAGGACTGACGGTAATGAGGCTATGAAGAAAGTCATCGCATTCAAAACATCAAGGAAAGGAAAAGAAGATTCCACTCAAGATATAACTGGTGAATATTCTGAGGATATCATGGCAAACTTTGTTAGAAGACTCAAGAGGGGTTCCTTGTAAATACGAAGGCAAGCTGCCCTTGAAATGTTTCAACTGTGGAAAGATTGAACATTTTGTTGCCAAATGTCCCTATGGTGATAAGGATGAAGATGGTCAATCAAGTGGCAGCAGATCATTTGGTAAAGAAATGAAGAAGAACATCTATCAGCATGGTAGAAGAGAAAATCTAAAGTAAAGAAATATTTACTTACATGAAAATGATACCGTAGATGAGGAGAGTGCCTCAGATGACTAATGCAGTGAAGATGAACTGATAGAAAATCTTTTTATGGCTCAAGAGGTCTTGGTACCAAAAGAAGGAGAAGACGAAGAGCAAGAAGGAGAATTAGATCTTGAAGCAAAGCTCATCAGTGCCTTGGAAGAGTTGAAGAAAACAAGAAGAGATCTGAAGAAGGTGAAAAAGGCTGCAGCTGAAGAACAAGAGATGTTGGATAAATCTCTTGAAGAATCCAAGAAAACAATTGTAGATCTAAAACTTCAGTTGGAAGAGGCCAATAGGATTTATGAAGCTACTATTACCAGTTTGAGTGAAAAAGAGAAGTAGAATCAGAATCTGGAAGAAGAAATTGTTAAGATCCAAAAGGAATTAGAGAAGAGAAAGAATTAACTAATGATGGGAAGTAAGTATGAAAGAAGCACAAACACCCTAGATAAAATATTGAGAAAGGAAAATTCTTCAAAGGATACTGGTGGCTTGGGATTTGAAGTAGGAAAATGTTCAAATATCAGAGACACATCCGATAAGGAGATATAGTTCAATTCTACAAATGAAGGTTTAGAGAAGAAGACATTCTGGTGCAGGAGAACCTCATCAACAAGCTATTCATGACCCTGAGGATGAAGACTAGAATCATTAGGATGTGTTAGTGTGTCTTGTGTTTCATGCACGCAAATAAACCCCACCATGTAAGCCCATGTCACCAATTAGGCAATTTATGAAGCCAATTGGGACAATGTGGTAAAAAGGGGTAATAGATGGTTTAGATTCATGTTTAATAGGTTTTAGAAAAAAAATATGTGTGTTTTATTGGTTCATGTGTGTGGATCCCAACCTTAGGAAGTATGACAACTTTTTGAGCAAAAATTGCAAAAAATGCAACTTTTGTAAAATGCAACTTTTTGTAAATTGGTTGGAGAAGCCTTTCAACAGCTCCAACCTACTCCAAATTTAGTGGGAAACCATTGGAGAGTTGTATAATCCTTGTGGTAATGATTCCCAAGGTTGTTGTGATTGGAGTTGGAGTTTGAGAATCAGTAATACATAAAATACTACAGTTTTCCTAGGAATTTTGAGTTTGCAGGTGTTGTACATGACTGTACAAATTGATTTGAACCCCACCATCCATGGAGTAGATAGGGAGATGAAATAGATTTTTTTGGTGGTGGTCTATGGTCTTAATCATTTTGGAGTAGAGAGAACCCTCCATTTTACTAACTGGGATCTGGAAAGTGAGGGTTTGGAGAGGGCTTTGAACCAAAATGGCTTTATCTTGCACTCTAGTCCATTAGAAGACTCTCCCTTTGGAGGGATTCAGGATAAGCCTTTGTATTTTATCTTTTTCATGTTTTGTTACAAGGGAGACCTTGTTGTGTGGAGAAAAGAATAGATTTAGGTAGGCATCTCTATGTGACTACCTAGGACAAGTTTTAGGACAGTCATCATAATTTGTCTTAGCGATGGATTCCAGGAATGCAACCCTAGAATTAGAAGTTTATCACTACCTCTCACATGCCCATTAATTTTATTTTTCATTTGGTCTAACGGTAAAGGTAGTTTCTTTGGAAAATAGGGTTGATTGCCCCTATTAGGTCTCTTAGCCTCTAAAGGGAGTAGACCTTATATTTGTAGATCTAATCAAACCATTTTGGGGATCAGTATAACTTCCAAAGGGGTGTCTTAAATGCTTAATTTTTTGTATGGGTGTGTAAGATAATTTTGAGTTAAGGCCAAAACATCGGTATAGGAGGGCTACTAGCCGAAGAGGTAGGTTTACAAAGGAGGTATTAGGGTTTGATGCCCAAGATCAAAACCAATGCTTGAAAGAGGTCTTAGATGCTATGTGTGGACCAAATAATAAATCCCAAGGATTCAGGATCAGCAGTAAGGTACTTTTGAAGAGTTGAAGCCTTTTACTCATCTTGAGTAGGCCCATGACTAGTGAGTGTGTGAGTAGTTTCATCCAAGGTGTAGAGTCCTTCCTTGCAGGACCCTTGTGAGTAGTTGAAGGGTTAGTAGCATAACCTTATTTAGGCTTGTTATTAGGAGTTTGGGTAGGCCTCTGCATCAAGTGGTATCAGAGCAAAGGAGTGTCCTTTGGAAGAGAAGGAGAAGACACGATGTCAGAAGAAGAAGGATCCAATGAGGAACCTTCAAGAATGACCAATGCAAAGTTGAATGTCCTAGTGAAGAAGAAGATGGAAGAGAGTAGAGCAGTCAAGGATGAAAATCAGGCCTTGAGGAATGAGATGGACTGGTTGAAGGATAGGGTGGAGAGGGGAGAGAGAGACTCTAGAGAAGAAGGGGATGAAGAGGAGATCCCTATGCAGGAAGAACTAGAGGTACCTGCAGACTAGAGACCCCTGATGAGTGTCCTCAAGTCCATAGAGAGAAGGATAATGGATGTGAAGATGGATCTACTAGTATTTCCAAGCAAGATGGAGCCTAACATAGTGATGGAGTGGATAGACTCCTTGGACAATTTTTTTGAAAGTGAAGACATACCAAACCACGAGAGGGTAAAGATGGCCCAATCCAAAATGAAAGGGGATGCATTAACTTGGTGTACTTTCATCAAAGATGAGAGGGTGAAAGAGGGAAAGAGAATAATAGCTCCATGGAAGAAGATAATTTCTTTAGTGAAAGAAGCATATATCCCAATGGATTACAATATCCAATTGCATAGGAGGATGCATAATTTGAAACAAAAGGAGATGGATGTGAGTTCCTATACCGAGGAGTTCAATAAGTTGTGTGTGAGGACTAAGGTGAAAGAGAGTGAAAATGAGAAGGTGGAAAGGTATCTCAATGGGTTGAGATTTACAATCCAAGAAGACTTGAATATCCACACCCCATAGACAGTCCAAAAGTGCTTTCAATTGGCACTCAAGGTGGAGGAAAAGTTGAAGACAAGGCAAGATCAAAATGGTAGAGGTAAAGGGAGCCAACAAAGAGGAGGAAAAGGCCCTTTTAGAGGTAGAGGAAATGGTTTTGGTTACCAGGGAGACTCTAACAAAGAAGGCAATAGAGGAGAGAGTATTTACAACCATGGAGGAGGCTACAATCCAAGAGGAAGCTTTAGGGGTAGAAAACCACCCTCTAGAGGGATATCCCAAGGAAGAGGACCCCCTAGGTGCTACAACTATAATCAAGAAGGGCATATGGCCAATAGGTGTCTGGAGAAGATTTCTAGCTCCATGGGAGAAAGGAGAAGCAATTCAGAGCAGGAATCTGATTGTCAAAGTGTGGCAAGTGCAAGAACTTATCAAAGTGTAAATGTCCTTGATAGTTATGGATATCCTGAAAGAAGAGAGGCTCTGATGATGAGGAGAGCACTAACCACCATGAAGGTACTTGACAAGGAGCCTACACAAAGGAAATCTCTTTTCAAAACCACTTGCAAGGCAGAAGGAAAGGTATGCAAGGTTCTGATAGACTCTGGATTCACTGCAAATTTTGTATCACTTGAAATGGTAGAAAATATTAAGCTTAAGAAGTTGCCTCACCCATATCCCTATAAGGTTTCATGGCTCACCCAAGGTCAACAAGAAGTGGTGGAAGAGAAAGCTTGGGTGGAGTTTTAGATTGGGTCTTACAAGGATAGATTGCTATTTGACATAGCCAAAATGGATGCATGCCATCTCTTATTTGGGAGACCATGGTAGTATGACTTGAAGGCTCATCATGATGGGTTAAGGAACACCTACTCAATCACCAAGGATGGTAAGGTGATAGAACTCTTACCTTTGATAGAGGAAGAGATGGAATCAAAAGGGAAGGATACAAGAGTGTTAACGATATAAGGTAAATAGTTCATGAGGGAGATTGCAGAGAAAGGTGTAGTTTTCTATGCCCTCATGCCTAGCCCAAAGGTGACAAGGAAAGAGAAATATGTAGAAGAGAAAGAAGGAGGACCAAAACACCTAGAACTGACAGTCAGACAATTGCTTGATAAGAATCAAGGCATCATCTTAGATGGAATGCCAAGATCCCTACCATCAGCGAGGGACATCAGTCATTGCATAGATCCTATCCCTAGATCTACATTGCCAAAGAAAGCAGCCTACAAGCTCACCCCAAACCAAAATGCAAAAATGGAAAGATAGATTGAAGAGTTGCTTGAATCAGGACTGATTGGAAAAATTCTAAGCCCATGTGCAGTATCGGCAGTCCTTGCACCCAAGAAAGAAGGCACTTGGAGGCTTGTACAGACTCAAGAGCCATCAAGAAGATAACCATAAGGTATAAGTTCTCAATCCCTAGAATTGAGGATTTTCTTGATTTCTTAGGGAGTGCTAAATATTTTATAGAAATGCATCTAAAAAGTGGATACCATCAGATTAGAATAAGGCTAGGGGATGAATGGAAAACAACTTTTAAAACTAATGAGGGGTTATATGAATGGAAAGTTGTGCCATTTGGGTTATCCAAGGCACCTAGTACCTTTATGAGGTTAATGAATGAAGTCTTGGTGGAATTCATAAGAAAATTTGTCATACTATACTTAGATGATATAATGATCTTTAGTCACACTAGGGAAGATCACCTCAACCACATAGATATGGTTCTTAAGAGGTTACATGAAGAGAAACTAATGATCAATTTGGGGAAGTGTTTGTTCATATAGAAAGAGATCATCTACTTGGGTTTTGTAATCTCACAAGGTGAGTTCTATATTGTCTTGGCCTACACCTAGAACTATGAATGATGTATGAAGTTTCCATGGTTTAGAAATTTTTTATAGGAAATTCACAAGAGGATTTAGTCACATTTGTGCACCCATGCTTGATACCATAAAGGGAGGACAAAAGTGCAGGTTTAGTTGGACCAAAGAGGCAGATGATTCATTTGAGACATTGAAGAAGAAGGTTGCAGAATAGCTAGTCCTTGCCTTACTAGACTTTAACAAGATATTTCAGGTAGAATGTGATGCAAGCCACATGGCCATTGGAGCAATACGCAGTCAGGAAGGAAGGCCTATTTCTTTTTTCAGTGAAAAGCTAAACGATGCTAAGAAAAGATACTTATCTTATGACTTGGAGATGTATGCTCTAATATAGTCCTTGAAGAAGTGGAGGCACTATTTATTGCCTAAGGAATTCATAGTGTTTATTGATAATCAGACACTTAGTTTCATAAATATCCAAGTGAAGCTTAATCATCGGCACATGAAGTGGGTAGAGACCCTACAAGATTTCACATTTACCCTCAAACACAAGAAGCGAGTCAAGAACAAAGTTGCAAATGCTTTGAGAAGGATATTCTTAACTGTCAACCAAATCAAGATGGAGAGTGTTGGTATTGATTCCTTAAAGAGTATGTATCATGCTGATGAAGACTTTGGAGAGATTTACAAGGTATGTGAAACTTTGAGTGACCGATGGATTTTTTTTCAAGGGAGTGTAGTTGTGTATTCCTAAATGTTCCATGAGATTAAATATTATTAGGGAGAAGCATTGTGGAGCCATGGCAGGTCATTTTGGCCTTGACAAGACCCTAGACCTTGTGAAGAGACATTATTTTTGGCCTAAATTGCAGGCAGATGTGAGAAAGTTTCTGGAGACATGTGTCATATGTTAGAAAGCCAAAGGGAAGTCTACAAATGCAAGTTTATATCATCCTTTACCCATTCCTTCTAGGCCATGGGAGAGCATAAGTATGGACTTTGTGTTGGGTTTGTCTGGGACAAGGAGAGGATTTGGCAGTGTCTTTGTAGTAGTGGATCGGTTTAGTAAAATGTCTCATTTCTCGCCATGTAAGACTTCTTGTGATGCATCATATGTTGCAGACCTATTCTTTAAAGAGATATTTTGGATACATGGATTGCCCCTAAATATTATTTTAGACAGAGATGTGAAGTTCATAGGTCACTTTTAGAAAACTCTTTGGAAGAAGTTGGAGACTAACCTAGCTTTCTCATCAACCTACCATTCTCAAACAGATGGGCAAAATGAAGTTGTCAATAGGTCATTAGGAAACCTAGTAAGTTGTTTAACAAGGCAACATGGAGAGAAGAGGGACAACATTTTTTCATAGGCAAAATTCTCATACAATGACACCATAAATAGGAGTATCGATAAATCGCCTTTTCAGATTGTTTATGGCATACACCCAAGGGGAGTGTTGGAGTTAAGAGATTTACCCAAAGAAGAAACTATTAGTGCAAATGGTGAAGCCTATGCATTAGCCATTAAAGAGGTGCATGACTAAGTCAAGTCTCATCTCCAACAATTTGTAGTGAAGTATAAAGCTCATGCTGATAAGAAGAAGAGAGATGTGTAGTTTAGTGTCGGGGATTTGCTATGGGTAAATTTAAAGAAGGAAAGATTACCGAAAGGCAAATACACCAAAATCATGCAGAGGAAGACTGGACCATGTCAGATATTGGATAAGTGTGGAAAAAATTCCTATGATATCCAACTTCCTCCTGATCTTGGATTATCACCCATTTTTAATGTGTGTGATCTTACACTTTTCAAAGGTATTGAAAATGAAGAAGAGGAACCAATGCAGATTGCAGCAGACAATGACATTCCAAGGTAGGAATCACCCAAGTTGAGAAAAGTGTTAGACAATAGAGTCATAAAGAAGACAAGGAACAAGGAGTACATTGAGTACTTGGTTGCTTGGTAGGATAAACCAGATTCTGAGGCGGTTTGGATGAAAAGTGAGAAAATATCCAATCATGGTGCAGATTTAAAAACTCTGATCTCAAGTGGGCTTGAGATCTCTTCTCCTAGGGAGTATGGTGTAGGAGAACCTCATAAACAACCTATTCATTACCTTGAGGATGAAGAATAGGATCATTAGGATGTGTTAATGTGTCTTGTGTTTCATGTATGCAAATAAACCCCACCATGTAAGCCCATGTCACCAATTAGGCAATTTGAGAAGCCAATTGGGACAATGTGGTAAAAAGGGGTAATAGATGGTTTAGATTCATGTTTAATAGGTTTTAGAAATGTTTTATGTGTGTTTGGCTGGTCCATATGTGTGGATCCCAACCTTAGGAGGTATGAGAACTTTTTGAGCAAAATTGCAAAAAATTCAACTTCTGTAAAATACAACTTTTGAGTGAAAAAGTGCAACTTTTTGTAAATCGGTTGGAGAATCCTTTCAATGGCTCCAACCTAGTCCAAATTTAGTGGGAAAATTTTGGAGAGTTGTATAATCCTTGTGGTCATTATTCCCAAGGTTGTTGTGATTGGAGTTGGAGTTTGAGAATCAGTAATACACAAAATACTATAGTTTTCCTAGAAATTTTGAGTTTGCAGGTGTTGTACATGACTGTACAGATTGAGTTGAACCCCATAATCCATGGAGTAGACAGGGAGATGAAATAGATTTATTTTGGTGGTGGTATATGGTCTTAATAATTTTGGAGTAGAGAGAGCCCTCCATTTTACTGACTGAGACCTAGAAAGTGAGGGTTTGCAAAGGGTTTTGAACCAAAATGGCTTTATCTTGCACTCCAATCCATTAGAAGACTCTTCCTTTAGAGGGATGCAGGATAAGCCTTTTTGTTTTAGTTTTTTATGTTTTTTTACAAGGGATACCTTTTTGTGTGTAGAAAAGAATAGATTTAGGCATGCATCTCTATGTGACTACCTAGGAAAAATTTTAGGACAATCATCATAATTTATCTTAGCGATGAATTCCAGGCATGCAACCCTGAAATTAGAAGTTTCTCACTACCCCTCACATTCCCATTAATTTTATTTTTCATTTTTTCTACCGGTAAAGGTAGTTGCTTTGGAAAATAGGGTTGATTGCCCCTATTAAGTCTCTTAGCCTCTAAAGGGAGAAAACCTTATATTTGCAGATCTGATCATACCATTTTGGGGATCAATATAACTTCCAAAAGTGTATCTAAAATGCTAAGTTTTTTTATGGGGGTGTCGGATAATTTTGAGTTAAGGCCAAAACACCGGTATAGGAGGGCTACTAGCCAAAGGGGTAGGTTTACAAAGGAGGTATTAGGGTTTGATGCCCAAGATCAAAACCAATGTTTGAAAGAGGTCTTAGATGTTATGTGTAAACCAAATAGAAAATCCCAAGGAGTAGGGATCACCAGTAAGGTACTTTTGAATAGTTGAAGCCTTTTACTCATCTTGAGTAGGCCCATTACTGGTGAGTGTGTGAGTAGTTTCATCCAGGGTGTAGAGTCCTTCCTTACAAGACCCTTGTGAGTAGTTGAAGGGTCACTATCCTAGCCTTATTTGGGCTTGTTATTAGGAGTTTGGGTAGGCCTCTGCATCACATTCATGGTAAACAAGGATATCAGTAAGAAGACATATGCAGATGCACTTAGAAGCCTCCACACAAACCTGTATACACAATCAATGAACCAGAGGCCATACTCAATGCGATGACATGCAAATCCAAGGATAAATGCAAGATTTGATCGTGAAAGATTCACCAAAGTTAGTAGCATGAAAGGAAGACCCCCGGTGAGGCAGTCATTTATAGGACCAAGGCAACCTAATTGGTATGTTCCAAACTTTCATGGTTATTGTCACCGATATAATAAGTTTGGTCATGGAATGGCAGATTGTAGGAAAAAGAATGTAAACCCAATTTTTGAGAGTAGAAACTCATTTGTTGCATTAAAAATTAGAAATGTCACATGTTCTAATTGCAATGATTTTGGTCATAAGAGTTATGAGTGTAGGAGAAATGTGCAGATGTCCTACAAGAATGCTTTTGATACATCTTTCAATGCTAATGTAAAATGTTACAAGTGTCAAAATTTTGGTCACATAGAAAGGCTTTGTAAGCTAATAATTGATGAGAAAAAGAAAATAGTACCAGATCAGATGATAGAGACTTAACCAAAACACAAGATGACAAAAGAGGAGAAGAAAGAAGAGAAATAGGTTTGGATAGAGAAGGAGAAGAACAAGATAGAGTCAAGCTTGATTGTGCAGACTACTCTACATGTTGAAAGGAGGAATCTATGGGTAGTAGATAGTAGCTACTCAGATCACATGAATGGAGATAAGAAAAAGTTTATCAAGCTTGATGATTGGAATGGTGGTTTTGTATGGTTTGGTGACAACTCCTCTATCAAGATTAAGGGTCATGGTACATTGAATATTTATGGAAATCTCAAGGCTCATGATGTGTACTATGTGGAAGGACTAAAGCATAATCTACTAAGTGTAATTCAAATGTGTGACAAAGAGTACAAGTTCACATTTGACTCTACCAGTTGTCAGATAAGAAAGCAGAGTACCATTCAGGTTGTAGCAGAAGGAAAGAGGATAGATGGTAATGTCTACAATTTGAAGGAATGCTACAAGTACCAATGCATGATGAGACAGGTTGATGGAAGATGGTTGTCGCACCAGAGATTAGGTCATGTGAACTTTGATAATCTGGTGAAGATAAGAAAAAACTGGTATGTAAGAAATATTCCACAAATAACTAAACCCACAAGTACTTTTTGTGATGAATGCATCAGAGGCAAGCAAATCAAAGTTAGTTACAAAAAAAAAGAGTATCATACCTCAAGACCTCTAGAGATAGTACATATAGATTTGTGTGGACCAACAAGGACAAGGGCTCTGACCAATGAGAGATACTTCATGCTATTCATTGATGAATACTCAAGGATGACTTGGGTGACATTTTTGCATGAAAAATTGCAGGCATTTGAAATATTCAAAATTTTCAGAAGGAAGGTTGAAAATGACAATCGACACTAGTTAAAGTGCTTAAGATGAGATCAGGGTGGAGAATATTATTCAAATGAGTTTATTGACTACTGTGAGAAACATGGAATCTGGAGATAGTATTCAACAACAAGAACACCATAGCAGAATGGTGTGGCAAAAAGGAAGAATAGGACAGTGAAGGAGATGACTAGAACAATGTTGAATGAGGCTACCATACTAGATACATACTAGTAGGAAGCAGTTCAAACTGCTATCTACACATTAAACTAGGTACATCTAAGAGTGAACAATAGAATGACTCCTTATAAGTTATGGTATGACCGGAAACCATCACTCAATCATTTTAGAGTGTTTGGAAGTAAGTGTTTCATCAAAAGAGATGCTGATGGATTAGGAAGTTTTGATTCCTGGAGTGATGAAGGAATATTCTTGGGTTACTCAACCAATAGAAAAGCCTACAAATTATACAACAAGAGATTAACAAAAATGGTTGATAGTATAAATGTGAGAATAGATGAAGACCTACATAAGAGAAAATTTGCACTGACACCCTACATTGATGATTCAGATGTTGAAAATGAAGAACAATCTGACAATGGACCAATAGAAGAAGCACAAAGAAAGAACCCCAACTAGTATGTGCGAAAGAACCATCCAAAAGAACAAATTATAGGAGATAAAAAATGAAGGTGTATGTAGCGTCCTAAAATTGCGACACTTGCAATTTCGACCGCATTTGGGTCTTCACGATGGCGACGCAACACCGAACTTAAATGGAGACCCCGAAACTTGTCCATGACATCAAAAACTGCATTTTCCAGCACCCTGGCCTGATCCTCCTTGCACCCTGCTGTCCCTGGAGGTGGGACCATGGTGCCCAGTGCCCTGGTCCTTCAGGACTAGGGTGCCCAGCGCCCCGGTCCCTGGCCCTATTTTGGGCCCGGTCTCTTTTGGGGCCTCAGGTCTTTAAGTTTGCAAATTGGAAAATAACCTTTCCTGGTTAGCCTAAGGTCGGAAAAATCAGTCTATCAACCCTAATTGACAAGTATATAAACTACATTTCCTCTCCCATTTGGAAGGAGGGACATATATGTACAAGACGTGGAAATGATATTCAAGCATTCAAGCATTCCTTCAAGCAATTGATCATTCTAAGTCTCCATTCAAGGCTAAGTGTTGCATTCAAGACAAGGATTCAACCATTGAAGAGGAGATCACATACCACTTACAACATACAACATACAACAACATTTACACCTTTGCATGTAAGAATACAAACATTCTTACAACAAGGTATTGGTACTTTATTACATTACAATCATTTACATTTACAGCATTTCTCATTTCTTGGTTAATTCCAAAACCAGGGTTTGACCTAAGGGCAAACCCCTAATCCCTAACCCCCCAATCGTCCTTGCTTTTCTGTGTGTAGGTTGCAGGTACGCGGCTGTAATTGAAGATCTGGAATCCTTGTGCAGAGACGAACAGATCCCCCTTCGTTTCGTGGATTTTTCGGAGGACCGTGTGCACGCCGGGCACCATCGTCCCATCAACATTCGCTCAAATTTGCAGGACAACACCGTCTTGACATTTTACTACTAATTCCAGGTCCGCAGCTTCATCCTATATTCCTATCTCTGTTTATAAGTGAATCTTTCCCACTTTTTATGCATTCCTAGCTTAATCCTTCTATCTACATTCTTTACAAAAGAGGGTAGCCTTGCTGTCTTAACCCTTGAAACTCATTTAGAATCCAATCTTGCATTGTGTGGGATTGGATCTTATGGGTTTCAACCCCTCTTTTGAATGTAAAGTCTCCCCTAAGTGAAAACCGTCAATCCTAGTGACCCCCTTTCTCCTTGGAGTGGGGGAGGACACCTAGGGTTCGATTTTCTGCTTTACATTTTGGTGAACCCGACGTGAACATCCCTTCTAATTATTCATGGTTAGATCTGAAAAATTGGCTTCCTTGATTACATTTCCATGTTTGATCTTTTGCAAATTTTAGAGGTTAATTGCATAAAAACCCTAAAATTTTCTTTTTAGTAATTGAGCATGCGAAATGTTTAATGGTTAATGCTTGTTTCAGATCTACCCTTCTACTGCAAATTATCAATTCATATTTGTGCTTTAATTCTGAAAATTAAGTGGTTAAGTGTCAAAACCCTAATTTTTAAAACCTTCTTGATTCAACCTTTGACTGATAATTTCACTGATCAAAACATCTCCAAATCGGCTGTAACTTTGGATTCCGCAACAAAATCATAAAATATTTCATCCCTGAAAATTTGGAAAAAAGTTGCGAGGACTGTGTGCACCCCGAGCACCATCGTCCCTGACATTTTTTTCGAAATTTCGGGAGTTAAATCTTATTGTATTTTTCTGCTAAAATCCAGAATTTTGGCTGATTTTATCAATTCTAACACTTTCAAAATTAAAGTCAAAGTTGGTCTAGTGATTGCTTGGATTAAGGCTCCTAATCATTCA
Organism: Cryptomeria japonica; assembly: GCF_030272615.1. Taxonomy (NCBI): domain Eukaryota; kingdom Viridiplantae; phylum Streptophyta; class Pinopsida; order Cupressales; family Cupressaceae; genus Cryptomeria; species Cryptomeria japonica. The sequence continues at coordinate 720,766,625 of NC_081411.1, read as the reverse complement.
AAAATTGTTGAAACTGAAATTCATGTCAAAATTGTGTTTCTTACTGTCCTAAATCTGAAAAGTGTGTTGGCATTCGTTCGAAATTTCAGTGCTTTATTCAAATTTTTTCAATTTGTGACTTTTGAAATTAAATGTTTAATTACAACAACCATGATTTCCACTTTCAAAATTGAATTTTGTGTGAAATTGAGTCAATTTTTAAATTTCAAAACCTGCATTGCTTTTGGTATTCCCTCTAAAATCATAAAATTCAAAATTTCAGTTTCCCTCTCTTTTTCAAAATTCAAATTTTGCATTTTTCGACAATCTTGGTAGGGTTCAATTTTGGGATTGCAACTTTAATTTGGCCTATCTACAGATCATAAAATCACTCAATTTTTTCAGATTAGCTTTAAAATCATCATAACTTTCATCCCTGCAAATTTCGAAAAAAGTTGCGAGGACCGTGTGCACTCCGAGCGCCATGGTCCCTGACATTTTTTCCGAAATTTTGAGAGATTGTCGTGATTGCATTTAATAGCTTAAATCTAGGAGATTGGTTGATTTTACTGAAATTTGCTACCTCTAAAATTCAAATTCTTCTCTCTCCCTAGTGCATGAGTTTTACAACAATAAGCCCTACTTACACTATTCCCGTTAGACGAAGCCTTAGAATTAAGTCTTTCCAAGGTTTAATTACTGAGGAGATGGAACCTAATTTGAATGGCCTTTTTAATGCGGACATGGGTAATTCCTCTAATCCTCCTAACGATGAAGAAGCTCTCCATGAGGTTTCTGAAGAACAACTTTCGAAATTGGATAATCAATTTGATGATTTTCGACAATGGATGTCTCGAGAATACCCCGATAGTCAAGCTCTTCCTTTAATTGAGGGTCTAAAATGTATGCTTCAAAGTGACAAGAGTGAAATTGATATTTTGCGTGGTATTGCACACATTGTGGATTCAAATGTGATGCCTATGAAGAGTTGTGCTAAAACTTTGGGTTATACACAACCTCCTACTCAAGACAATCATTCTATTCCTTTGACAACTTCTATTGCCAGTATACCTACTTTTACATCAAACATAATGACTACTTCAATACAAGACCTTCCACCTATGATCACCAGTCATGGGGGCAATCCTTCTTCTTCAATCAACCCTCTTCCTTCATTTAATCCGACTTCTTCATTCATTCCTTCAATGAGTGTTCCTATTACATCTCCGCAAATGAACCTGGCTCAAGGGGGCAATTCATTTAATCATTCCATTCCTCCTTGTAGTGTTCCTCCTTTCCAATCATCTCCTATGACTAACTATCATAGTGTCTCGCCACCTTACTCTCTACCTTCTTTCAATAACATAACACCTCCATCACAATCTAACTCTTCGACTGAAGCAACCATTAACAATCTTGCACAAACTGTCTCTTCTTTACAGCAACAAATTGCCTCTATGAATCAATCTAAGTTTAGTGTGCCCACATTTGATGTTGCGAGCCCACTTTCTCTTGACATTGTTCGAGCTATTCCCCCTAAGCATGTTGAAATTCAACATTTGGAGCTTTATAATGGTAAGGGTGATCCTCTAACACATGTTAAGACCTTTCAAACAATATGTACTGATTTTGCTTATGACCAAAGATTGCTTGCAAAAATGTTTACTAGAACATTAAGAGACAAGGCCCTACAATGGTATTGCTCATTGCCTTCTTATTCTATTACTTCTTTTGAACAACTGGCAAATGCTTTCATTCAACAATTTCAAAACAATATAAGTCCTAAAGTTACTTTGATTGATTTAATGCATTGCAAACAAGGGGTTAAAGAAAAAGTGACTGATTTCATTGGTAGATATAAGCATTTGTATGCTCAAATTTCTTTTCCAGTGCCTGATAATGATATTCAAAGAATCTTTATTTCTAATTTACAAAAATACATTAGAGAAAAACTTCTGTTTTCTGAGTTTACTTCTTTCCAACAGTTGTGTGCAACTCTTCACAATTATCAACTGACTGTGAGTCAAATGGAACAATCACATCCTATGGCTCCGAGTGATAAGGGTGATAGTAGTCAACAACCATTTGGGAAGTTTAAACCAAATAGAGAGTCCATTAAATTCAATGAAAACATCATCAACAATGTGAATGCAGCATCAGGTGTGCCTCCTATTTCTAAGTTTTTCAAGAAAGAATGAAAGTTTACTCCTTTGAATGAATCATTGCATAGTATTATGAACAAGTTATTGGAACAAAATGTTCTTACTCTCCCTCCTATAAGGAAAATAGATCCTACAAATATTAATTCACCCTATTTTGATAGCAAATCTTTTTGTCAATTTCATCGTAAACCTGGGCATGATACTGAAAAATGTTTTTCTTTAAAGGGTAAAATTCAAGATTTGATTGATGATAATACTATCTCTGTTTCTGGTGTGAATGATAAAGGCAATACATCTGTAGCTCCTCCTAACCAAAATCTTCATATTTTTACTGATCCATTACCTTCTCATACCTCTAATGCGATCGATACTAATGATTCCTCTGTCTCGCCTAATGATCTTGTGTCTATGACTCCGAATGTGATTAACTTTGTGGAGCAGCAGAAAATCCCTAAAGAACCTTCCATCACATTTGATTCTAGTGAAACTATCAGGGCACCTGAGGGTCCTTTATATATAGTTGCAAAAGTAAAGAATACACCTTGCCGTGGAGTGCTTATTGATCCTTCTTGCATGGTTAATATCATTACTGAAGAATTTCTCTTTACTTTGCAATTGAATCAAGTGATCTATGATGAAACAAATGTGGTTGTGAAACTATTTGATGCATTTTCTTCTCCTGCAATTGGTTCTATTACATTACCTATTGAGGTCCATAACAAATCCCTTGATGTGAACTTTGCTATTATTCCATCGTCCGAACAATTTCGTGTGAAGCTAGGCTATCCTTGGCTATCTTCCATGAAAGCTATTGCTTCTCCTATTCACAAGTGTTTGAAATTTCCCCATAATGGTGAAGTTGTTACTGTCAATCATAGTCTCTTTAAACCAGCTGAAAGAACTTCTAGCGTTCCTATTGATTACTTTTGGCCTAAACAATTCCAATCTCTTCCTCCGTGAAGTGATCATCTTTTCAAATCTTATCAAAAGTGGAAAAAAGATATGATCCTATCTCTAAGTGAACCTAGAACACCCAAACTTGATATTCCTATCATTCTTGAGAAGGAAGTTCTTCCTTTGAAAGATAACACTAATGTCTTTCCTCAAGAGGATTCCCAACCCATCCCCATGGATGTGACTATGTCTATGTCTAATAAACTTTCTAAAGGTAGACCTATACCTCCTCATCATGATGGACTTGGTCTCCTTCCTAAACCAAATATTCTTCCTTTATATAGAGCAGTTCCTCCTCCTTCTTTTTATAGATAGAAGAGACCTTCTTCTTCTCCTATTTTCCAACCTAAGAGACTACAACCCAAACACCCAAGTGATAAGGATGAGAACATTCCTCCTCCTCAATCTTCTCAACTTCCTACTAAGACTAGACGAAATCGTTCTGCATGTGAATGCCGACGAAAGAGTCATCTTAGAGCTCAGGCAGCTGCTTCTCAAACTTTACAATCTCCAAAAACACCTTCAACAAGCATTATTCCATTTTCTCCAAAATCTCCAAAACATAAGATGCATGATGGTCTTGATCCTGTGCGAGTTAAAGACCCTATTTTTATAAATCTTGATGATGATATAGATGAAAATGTTACTTCTCTTGCTTCTGATAGTGAATATGAACTTATTGATGTTGATAACCATTTATCTAACGAATTTTCTAAAGCACTTATCCTAGCTCCTAGACAAGAACAACATGGCTTGGAACATGAACATAGCCCTTGTTTGGATCTTGTGATAGCTCCATCTGCTATGTTGGATGTTCCTCCTCTAGCATGTTCCCTACCTTCTCGAAACATTGATCAGCAAGATCGGGGGGTAGATGATGTGCTAGACTAGTTTCATTAGCATAGCAGACTCTTTCCTCCTCTCTTTTGTTACTTCTTCTATGTGTTATTCTCATTCTTCTATTTGTTGTTCTTAGTGTTGTCTACTTGAGGATGATGCAAAGCATTGAGATCTCTTTTGGTCTCTCTCATGTTGACTCAAAAGACACGTGTTCCCTTCTTCTAGGTGACCTTCCTTGATTGGGGAATGAAGAACAATTATGCATACATACATATGATATACATGAATTATCATACAGCATACTGACCCCAAGGAAAGTGAAGTCACCTTGTGCTTTGTGTTTTCTGTCTAGTATCCTTGGGCTTATCTCACACTTGGGGGCTAAATCCTTGTGATAACGTGCTCCTTTTCCTTCTCATTTCCTATATGTATCACTACCTTAAAGAAATCACCCCCGATGAGGTGTGTGCGATCGCTTTAATGTAGGGGGGCATACACCCTGTTCATATCTCTTAAAGATACTTGAAAATTTCTTGGCAAATTTAGCTTTGCCTTGAAAAATTTTTGATATCTTTCTTGCATGACTCATAGTGAGGGAACCTTACTACTGATAGTCATGGTTCTCCCTCATGATCTTCCCTTTTACTTTGTCAATCGAAGTTGTAAGATCCTTATTCCACTGGGGGCTTGGTATATCTTGCCTTCTTGACGTGGTGAAAGTCTTTCAATATTGTTTCCTTGTACTTTACCGGAAGTATGATCATACACTTATACTCCCGATAAAGTGGGGGCTAAATGTAGCATCCTAAAATTGTGACACTTGCAATTTCAACCGCATTTGGGTCTTCACGATGGCGACGCAACACCGAACCTGAATGGAGACCCCGAAACTTGTCCATGACATCAAAAACTGCATTTTCCAGCACCCTGGCCTGATCCTCCTTGCACCCTACTATCCCTGGAGGTGGGACCATGGCACCCAGTGCCCTGGTCCTTCAGGACTAGGGCGCCCAGCACCCTGGTCCCCCAGGACCATGGCACCCAGCGCCCTAGTCCCTGGCCCTATTTTGGGCCCGGTCTCTTTTGGGGCCTCGGGTCTTTAAGTTTGCAAATTGGAAAATAACCTTTCCTGGTCGGCCTAAGGTTGGAAAAATTAGTCTATCAACCCTAATTGACAAGTATATAAACTACATTTCCTCTCCCATTTGGAAGGAGGGACATATATGTACAAGACGTGGAAACGATATTCAAGCATTCAAGCATTCAAGAATTCAAGCATTCCTTCAAGCAATTGATCATTCTAAGTCTCCATTCAAGGCTAAGTGTTGCATTCAAGACAAGGATTCAACCATTGAAGAGGAGATCACATACCACTTACAACATACAACATACAACATACAACAACATTTACACCTTTGCATGTAAGAATACAAACATTCTTACAACAAGGTATTGGTACTTTATTACATTACAATCATTTACATTTATAGCATTTCTCATTTCTTGGTTAATTCCAAAACTGGGGTTTGACCTAAGGGCAAACCCCTAATCCCTAACCCCCTAATCATCCTCGCTTTTCTATGTGTAGGTTGCAGGTACACGGCTGTAATTGAAGATCTGGAATCCTTGTGCAGAGACGAATAGATCCCCCTTCGTTTCACAGATTTTTTGAAGGACCGTGTGCACGCCGGGCACCATCATCCCGTCAACTTTCGCTCAAATTTGCAGGACAACGTTGTCTCGACATTTTACTACTAATTTCAGGTCCGCAGCTTCATCCTATATTCCTATCTCTGTTTATAAGTGAATCTTTCCCACTTTTTATGCATTCCTAGCTTAATCCTTCTATCTACATTCTTTACAAAAGAGGGTAGCCTTGCTGTCTTAACCCTTGAAACTCATTTAGAATCCAATCTTGCATTGTGTGGGATTGGATCTTGTGGGTTTCAACCCCTCTTTTGAATGTAAAGTCTCCCCTAAGTGAAAACCGTCAATCCTAGTGACCCCCTTTCTCCTTGGAGTGGGGGAGGACACCTAGGGTTCGATTTTTCGCTTTACAGTGTATGGATGAGAAGGACACTAGCCCAGAAGGATGAGCAGGTAAATTTTTGCCTCGTGACAGAACTTGAGCCTAAAACTTTTGATGAAGCTAGAAAAAGTGAAAAGTGGGTAGATGCCATGCATGAAGAATTGAAACAAATTGAGAAAAATCAAACTTGGGAACTTGTTCCGAGATCAATAGACAAGTATGCCATAGGTACCAAATGGGTCTACCGAAACAAAATGAATGAAGAAGGGAAAATAATCTAGCATAAAGCAAGGTTAGTTTGCAAAGGTTATGCTTAAGTGGAAGGTATTGACTTTGAAGAAACCTTTGCACCGATTGCTAGATTAGAGGCAATAAGAATGTTTGTAGCTTTCTCTGCCTATAAAGGATACAAAGTTTACCAAATGGATGTCAAATCTGCATTTCTGAATGTTATTCTTGAAGAAGTGTATATGTAACAACCAAAAGGATATCTATTACATGATAATGATATTTTTTAATGCCAGTTGAAGAAAGGCTTGTATGGTTTGAAGCAAGCCCCCAGAGCATGGTATTCATGGTTAGACAAACAATTGAAAGAGAAAGGATTCTAGAAAGAGAATGTAGACAACAACTTCTATATTAAGGTAAATGGAGATCATATGATTATAGTTGTTGGATATGTGGATGACATTATCTTTGGTGCATGTGCAAAGAATTTGCATATCAGATGAAGAGAAAATTGGAGATGTCTGTGCTGGGTGAGTTGTCCTATTTTCTTGGTTTGTAGATCTCATAGCAGGAGAAAGGAATTTTCATTTCACAAACCAAGTATGTTAAAGACATGTTGAAACCAGTAAGTACTCCCATGGTTACTAGTTGTAAATTGAGAAAATTAGATGAGTCATTGGAAGTAGAGCAGACACTGTATAGGTCTATGATTGGTAGTTTGTTATATCTAACAACATCTAGGCCATATGTTGTATAGGTTGTTTGCATGGTTGCAAGATTCCAAGCTGGTTCTAAATAGTCTCAATTAGATGTAGTCAAGAGAATCTTCAGGTACCTACAAGGAACAACTAGTTATGGCCTGAGGTATCCAAAGAAAGGAGACTTCTCTTTGAAGGCTTATACTGATGCAGATTGGGCAGGTTGTATTGATGACCGAAAGAGTACAAGTGGAGGTGCTTTCTACCTAGGAGACTGACTAGTATCATGGCACATCAAGAAGCAAGATTCAGTGTCATTATCTACTGCTGAGGCTGAGTATATAGCAACTGCTACATGTTGTTCATGGGTATTATGGATGAAGCAGACACTAAAGGACATACAAGTGGAGTTACTGGAACCTATTCCAATTTGGTGTGATAACTCAAGTGCAATCAACATTGCCAAGAATCTAGTAATGCACTCAAGAAAAAAACACATTGCAATCAGGTATCACTTCTTGAGGGAGAAGGTAGTAGACAAGGAGGTCATAGTAGAATATGTTCCAACTGGTGAGTAGATTGCTGACATATTTACCAAGACACTTCCTTTGGGCACATTTGAGTACTTGAGACAAAATATGGGAGTTGTCCCACCATCTAGCAACACTTAAATGTATAGGGAGATGTATGGTTCAGGGGGAGTTAACAATTGTTACTATCTTATGACTCCTAAATCATGAAGCATGGACATAGGGGGAAAACGTATCCTACCGATTGAAGACAAAGGGAGAGATTATGGTTCAACTCTGGTAGTATGATTGGTGTCAGACTAAGGTTCCCTTTGCCATTATTGTGAAAGGGGGAGAGAAACCGAAACATAAAGTATTGACATCAATGCCAAAGTGGGAGATTCTTGGCATTGAGTTGTCATTAATGTCAACCAATATTGTAGGTTATTGGTAGAGTGTGTCAACTGGTATGAAGAAGAGAAGTACAACCAGTATGAAGCAGATTGAGCTAGCATAAAGAAGAGAAGTATGTTATGAGTTGATAGATGATACCACCGGTATGAGGTGAGATGAAAGAGTGAGTTGGCATGCTTGAGTTATAGCTGGTAAGGCATAAACAAGTATGAAGGATGGATATTTGTTTGTGATGAAGAGGTGGAATGTTGATGAATCACAACAACACTTAGTGATATTAACAGGAAGAATTACATGAAGTCATACCAAAAGGCAACATGATTTGTCAGGATATTGGGTTGTCGGTAAGAGTTATTAATCAGTGTGTTGTTCATACCAGTAAGGTTCTACTGGTAGAAGGTTTTTCTGGTTGTTCAAGTTTGAACTGACCCTATGTCAGTGAAGTTGAATATATGTTGATGTGTCCTCTATGGAGCTTAGGTGGAAAACATTCAGAGGTTGATGAAATGTTCATTGATATAGTTGTCTATGTAGCAGGTGATCATTTAATGATAAAACTGCAAATCATGGTTGATGACAGACTGATGCAACTTGAGGAAGAATGGATGATAGAGAATGATCAAGTAGTTGCTGGCAGTATGATCGAGGCATGAAATCTATTTGCAGATTGAACTTCCGTTAGAAATAGCTAGGTGAAATGAGGTTGACAAAGATCAAGGCCATAAAGCAGGTTGAAGTTTTCTATTTTTAGCAAACATGCATTAGATGAATAGAAACGTATAAAGATGCATCTCCCCAAAGAAGGTGAGCGATCCAAGGAAGAACTGATTGAAGGAAAGAAACCCTAACCACCTGAAGTTTGAATTGGTTTTTGTTCTGAAGACTTTCTTACAAATATACAAGTCTAAATTGATGAGGTTGTTGCTGTTGAATGATATGTGATGATGTTGGCGAATGAAAGTAAGGCAAAAAAGATTGTTTAAGTGAAAAAAAAAAGAAAAATATTAAGTGACTTTGTGTTAAAGGAGAAACTGGTAAGGTGTGTGAACGAGAAGAAAACAAACTAGGCGAGATAGAACCTAGCAAAGTGTGGGTAAGTGTGAAGTGAATCCAATAGTTAGAGGGAGAGAAGTTTCAACAGAGTAAGGACCAACATAAGGTAGTGTTTCAATGTGTGTGGAGGTTTCATAGACTGGTAATATTGAAACCAATAGAGAAGAATATTGGAGGGTTGCAGAACTTCATTTGCAATAGGGAATTTACTTCTGTATTTGAATTTTTATATTGTATTCACTAAGTAGGTGCTTAGTGCAGGGGTTGTAGCTCCTTTAGGTTGTAGCCTATAAATTGTTCAGGGTTTGGTTCTCCTTTGAGTCAGTGCTCATAAATTAAGAGTTGGTGCTCCTTGGGTTGGTGCCCTAAAATTGTAATCATATCATTTTCATTGTGATGTTGGTTTGGAGCAGAAGATCTCCAGCAAATATTCTCATCGAGGTTTTTCCAACATTGGGTTTTCCTCGTATATCTCGTGTTATGTGATGCACTCTTGTGTATGTTTTATTTTGATGTTATAGCAAATCTTTCACACACTTAGTTTTCATTGTTTGGCTTGCCAGTCAGCACTCTGTCTATTTAATATAGTACCGATATATCCCTTATTTTTGAAGAAGTGTTTAAATCACTATTTCACCCCCCTCTAAGTGATCCATTATGTCCAACAATTTGTCTAATCTAGCATACCAAGCTCTAGGGGCTTGTTTCAATCCATATAAACCTTTTCTTAACTTGCAAACCATATTTTTGTCATGTGAAAGTGAAAATCCATCAAGTTTCTCAATGTAAACTTACTCTTCAAGATCTCTATTGAAAAATGCACACTTAACATCCATCTGATAAACCTTGCATTTCTTATGGGCAACAAAGAAAAAAATAATCTCACAACTTCAATCCTAGCTACCAAAGCAAAAGTCTCATCATAATCAGTTCCTTCCTTCCGAGAATATCCTTTACATATCAATCTAGCCTTATTCCTCACAACTTGTCCATCCTCATTCAATTTATTCCTAAAGACCCATTTAGATCCAATAAAATTCTTATTTTTAGGTCGGGGAACTAAAGTCCATGTGTTGTTCTTTTCTATCTGATCTAATTCCTCTTACATATATCTCATCCAACATTCATCTTTACAAGCTTCAATAACTAATGCCGATTTAAATTGAGAAATTAAACATACCTCATCAGCTACTAACCTTCTTCTTGACATTACTCCTTTGTTCTCATCTCCAATGATCTGATCTTCTGAATGATTTAACCTTACATACCTAGGAGTCTTCTGACTTTCTGTTTCTGTGCTCTGATCTTTAGTTACTATTGTGTTTTCTAATATTGTCGGGGTAATTGGTTCAACATTCTATTCCGATATAGGTGCTACCAGTTTAGTTATGATCATCTCCACTTCCGGTTCTCTCTCATAAGTTCTAATTTGACCTTTGTACTGCTCATCCACCTTGACATTAGCACTCTCCATAATTCTTTGCAATATTTTGTCATAATATCTATATGTTTTTCTTTAATTAGAATAACCAAGAAATATCCCTTCATCACATCTATGATCAAACTTTCCAATGGAATCATCTCTTTTAATATAGGATTTACTACCAAAGATTCTTAAATACTTAATTGTAAGTGCATGACCAAACCATAACACATAAGGTGTCTTATTGGTGTCTCTTTTGATATGAACTATTTTGAATGTGTATATTGTCATGCTCATAGCTTCTCTCTATTAGATATGGAGAAAATCATATTTCATCATCATAGTTCTAGTTACATCCAAGATATTTATGTCCTTTCTTTCCACAACACAATTCTGATGAGGTGTCTGGGTTGCACACAACTATCTCCTTATCCCATACTACTCACAATAACTGTTAAATTAACCAAATGTCAATTTACCACCTTGATCTGACCTTAGGCATTTAATCTTCAACCCTGTCTTTGTCTGAAATTTAGCTTTGAAGATCTTGAACTTTGTGAGGCCTCACCTCGACTCAGTTGGTCATTTCAGTGGTTTTTATATTGAGACTATTATGGATACTTTATTTTGATGCATTTTGGAATTTAGAACTTATATGATTTCAGGATTTGCATAACATTGCTATATATTGATGATTTATTTATATGCTTTATGAGATAGAAAAATACATGATTTTTGAAAAAGATGAAATTGTGGTGATAAATGTCATTATTGAATTTGCAGGACTTTACTATGATAATAGAATTATGATGTATGTTTAAGTTTATGAGAATTACGATGAATTGCTTATGTGAAATTGCTTGGATAAAGGATGCATTTAATTTGTTCCGATGTAAATTGTATGCAAGTGATGATGTGTATTATTATTCCTTTGAATTATATTATATGTGGATATTTGAAAGTACTAATGTGTAAATTGAGATGCGCAGGAAGTTATCCATGTGACCATGGAAATATTACGGAGAACAAAACCTAGACCTATGTATGTTCGTAAGCCAGGGGTTGTCTATTTGGAGAGACAACACTCCATTTGTGTTGTATTTTATTCGTAACAGTATATGCTGCATGTCTGTTAAGTGTTATTTAACTGATTTGTGTAAAATCCACAAGAGACGATTTCATGTACTAAATTGTAAAGTGTTTTCTTTGTGTCACATGACACGTGTGGATTTAAGTTTAAATTTTTTTTTTTGTCTCTTGGTGGGAAAGTGTTCAACTATAGCTTTTTCAATTAATGTAACGTGATGTCATAAATAGCTTGGGTAAAGAATCTTTGGGGTGGTCAACATAGGTTTGACCCGAAAATAAACTTCAGAGGGGTTTAAAATGGGTTAAATGAACACCTAGGGGTAGTTTAATAAGGTTTCCTAAAGCCCATAAGGTATACCTAAGGGTTAGGGGTAATTTTAGGCAAGTTTCCACTCCTAAGTGACCTTTTAGACACCCTAAAAATTGACTTTTCTGAGCTGTGCGAAAATTGAAATTAGAAGTTTGAACCTAGTTGTAAACTTTCCTTTTGGAATGAGAGTTCCCTTTCCCATTCTATCTTACCTTCCTCTTTAGTTTTTAGAAACTTGTGAGAACTCTCACAATGAGCTTCTTAAGAAAGAATTTGAAATATTGAGGGTAATCACCCACTATCCATTTTTCGAGACGAGAAATTTTGAAAAGAATAGAATAGATTTGGAATAGTAAAAATTTGGCTAAGGGTAGAAGGAGAAGATCTGTGGAATTGGGCAGCTCATCCTCAACAATAGTAACCTACCTTTGGGTAGATTAAGGTTGGTTTCATTCTTCCTAAAATGGCTTCTTTATGCATTTGTTTTGAAAGTATGTTGGTGTAAGAAATCTATTTCCTTGTATGTCCTTTTTTGGGGATTTCATTTGGTCTTTTGCATTATGTTTTGTATGTGTTTTTGGGATTCTTCAAGACCTCTTACTCTTGGGAGAGAGGAGGGTCTTGTGGGTGGTAGAAGTGACAACCCTCGAGTGAGAGACTCTCATTATGAGAGCGATCTCAAGGGATTTTTGTGTGACCCTTGCTGCATGGCCTGTTTGTGCAATGGGGGTCATAAGGAGGGATATAAGGCTAGAATGCCTTGGGGGGCATAAGGAATAAGGGATTGAAATTCTTGATGTATTTTTTGTGCCATGAGGTGGCTAAATGTTTTTCCATACTTGTTGTTCTCCTCAGGGTATTGGTCCACTACCACCCTTAAAAGGGTCATCACCAAAGTGTGGTGCAGTGTTGCCGGGATGGGAGTGTGTTTGAAATCTATGTGCATTATGTGTTCTATGTGTTTGCATGTTTGTTTCCTATCTAGGGCTTGGTTCTCCGAGCTTGGGGGTGGCTACCAGTTAGCCTAGGCTAGGAGGTGAGCACTCCATGGTCATAGTTATGATTTAATATGCAGGATTGTCGGGAGAAAAGAATAGGATAAGTGGAAGGTTGCAGAAGTTATTGTTGGAGAAATTATTTGCAGTTGTAATTATTAGTTTTAAAAGGAGAAATATATCCTCATTCGTTGATATGAGAGGCTAATTGTAAATTAGAAATAAAGACATGAGATTTAGTTATTTGTCATTTAGATAAAGAAACATCTTGTAAATTTTGCAGAATACTTTTGGAATGAAATAAGCTAGATATACTCTTCTTTCTATTTGAAAATAAATGCTTTTGAAATTGCATGCAATAGCCCACTGAAATATAAAAATCAATTTTTATTTAATTCCGTGTTTTCCTTTTTAACTGGGATTTTGTCTTCATTTTTTAATTGCAGAAAATATGAGTTTTAGTTGTTGATAGATTTTAATACAAAGTTATTATCTATTTAGTTGTTGTAGTAATTGCAGAATCAGTAAATTTATTTATTGCAGAAAAGAAATGAGTATTCCTAAATTATTATTTCCAAAGTAAAAAAAAATCGTATATCTGATGTGTTTATGATAAATTGATTAGTATGAAATTTATTCCATTCTTAAGCATTTAAAATGAAATAAAACAGGAAAGGCATAAATTAGATTTGCATGCATATTGTAGATTGGAAATAAATTATATAGTTCTGTTTTCTGTAAAAGCAATTTAGTACAATAAAGTTTCTGGAAATTATTCTTTCATCTATTTCAAAAAGTTAGTATCTAAATAGATAATTCATCTAGTAAATATTAAATTTTAACTTGTTAAAAATGCTGTATAAATTTAATTTAATTTAGTCAGTTACTGTATGTAGGAGATAAATCTAAGGTTAATATATTTCATCTATGTTTTTAAAAATAAAGTATTTTGGTTTTTGAAAAAAAAATACCCTTGTTTGTGAATGATTTAAGAAAGTATTAAACCATCTATATTTTTCTATCTAAACCAGAATAATGGTCACCAAAATACAAAAAAGGTATTTATGTCTGCATGTATATAAAAATGCTATATATATATATATATATATATATATATATATATATATATATATATATATATATATATATATATATATATATATATATATATATATACGCACATATATATATATATGTGTGTGTGTGTGTGTATATATGTGTGTGTATATATATATATATTCATAAATATATAAATAGATAATGAAATATATGTATGTGTATATATATATATATAAATATATATAATTATATTTTAAAAAAAAAACATTTAGCAAATTTTATTTTGATTAAATAAAACAAAAAAAATAAAATATATATGGGAGGGCCGTGACCAGCACACAGGTCGTAGCCTCTATGTGGGCCGTGGTACTCACAGGGCCTGCGGCTCCTTGTTTGGGCTACGCTCCGCACCAGTGGCCGCAGCCACTGTGTGGGCGGTGACACACACAGCGGCCAAGGCCATTGTGTGGGCCACAACCCCCACAGTGGGTCATCCCACTGGCGGCGCCCTCGTCACCACTCCTTTGACCTGCGAGCTTCCATGGCCGCCGCCAACTTGCACAAAATGCCCTGCACAAAATGGGGTTGTAAGAAAACAACAAACCCTAGTTGGGTAGGGCTAGGTTAGGAAGAGTAAAAGGATGTTATAAAAAAATAAAAAATAAAAGATAGAGCACTTAAATAATAGTAAAGAGTGAATATTAAAATAAAATAAGGGGTTATTTTATATAATAAATAAGGGTTAGGGTTTGCATGGGTAAACCCTTTTAGGTGTATTATATATTATTATTTATATATATATATATATAATATTATATATATATATATATATATATATTGCTGAATTATTTAATTTTAAATTTTGAAAGGTTGAGATGTTGTAAAACAAATAGTAATGAAGAGATATTTGATTTTAAAATTTAATTAAGATGAGAAGTTTAAATATTAGTGAAGTCAATATTTATTTTAAATTTAAATTGATTGGGAAGTTCATGAACTGAATATTAATGAAATTAATATTTATTTTTAATTTAAATAGATTTAGGTATTCATGAAATAAATATTAATAAAATTAATATTTATTTTAAATGTGAATAACTTGAATATTTATGAACTAAATATTATGAGGTTGATATTTAATTATAAATTAAATAGATTGAGCGACAATAAGCTAGTCCTTTTTAATCCATAGTTAATTTTAAATTAATTTCTATTATTTATGTTAGTAGATAAAGTTCATTTTAAATATAGTTAAAACCAAAACTGCTTAGTGTGTTTCGTGTTAGCGAACTTATTGTTATTTAGTTGTTATTTAAAAAAAAAATTATTCCGTTCTAGCCCTAAATTTTGGGCATGACATTTCGGTATCAGAGCAAGGTTTCCACACTAGGAACCTTACTCCACTTACGTTTCACCTTAGATTATTTAAATTATTTTTGTTAAATTGATTTTATAAGACATTTAAATTTAATTGAATTAACATTATTCTAAAAGAAATTAATTATTTATTTTACTTTATTTTCCTCTTAGGATGCCTCCAACAATGCGACAAGCTCGCAAGCGCGGATGGGGTCTTAGACGTGTGCGCATAGCACGCGAAGAGGTAGTGAGGGAGGCATCGGTTCCAGAAGAGAACCCAGGAGCACCTCCCGAATAGCCAAATGAACCTAATCGAGACCTCTCAGAAGCAATATAGAATCTTATTGGCATAGTTCAGGAAAGGATTCTAGTAGAGAACCCTCAGGTTAGAAATGGGGACTCTGGGAGTCATAGATCAGTTGATAGACAACAAAGCAGGAGCCCAGCTACTATTCCTATAGAGAGTCAGGGTGGAAATGAGCCAGAGTCTATGCACATGCCAGGACCACCTCTAGTGGTGGAACCAGTTTATTTTGAGAGAGCTCGTCGGGATCCAAGGGATCTTATCAGGGAGGTCATGCGCCTCCAGCCACCATCTTTTGGAGGTTCTACCGACGGGGTAGAGGCTGAGGCATGGCTTTTGAGTCTTGAGAGGTGCTTTGCGTTGCGTTCTTATGAGAGCAACCTAAAAGTACGTGTTGTAGTCCATCTGGTAAGAGGATCGACCTCCACTTGGTGGAGATAGGAAGAGTACAAATGTGGATTAGTTCCTAATACTCTCACTTGGGAGATATTCACAGAGAGATTTCATGAGAGGTACCTATCAGAACACTTTAGACAGCGTCGTATAGATGGATTTCATGATCTCCAACAAAAAGGCTTATTAGTAACCCAATATGAGAGAAAATTCTTTGAGTTGCTGCCTTATGTAGATTATCTAAAGGATGAGAAACTTCTGGTAAACTGCTTCATCAGAGGGTTAAATGCCGGTATAGTCGGGCCTGTTAGGATGTTCGCTCCAGAGAGCCTTTGGGTTGCCGTGGAGAAGGCACTGATTGCCAAGGAAATTTAGGTCAGACCACAGGACAATAGGGATCGGTTTTAGAACCGAAACCCCACACCTCAGACTTATGGATTCTAGAAACCACATTGGAAAGAAAACAACCGAAACTCTCAGGGGTTCTCCAAACCTCCTCCTTTGCAACAGACACCACAGAACAAGAGGTAGAAGCCTCCACAGTATTAGCAGGGCTCCAAGACCAAGCAGTGGCAGACTCAAGGACAGAGACATGATCAGAGAGCACAGGTGCAGTACACACCTCTAGCAAGGACAAAGCAGTCCTCTAGGGGTGGGTACAACAGATCTAGTAGGACAGGAGGTCAAGCTTTCTCTAGGCCTTAGGGTGCCCATTTTTAGGCATGGGGTGCTTGCTTTACATGTAGAGCCATGGGGCATATGGCGAGGGATTTCCCTCAGGGTCAGATGGCAGGGAATCAGCAGATGGCTGCTTGAAAGCTGACAGTTGGTGATATGGGTAGGTCCCATAGAGTATTCGGAGTGGTTGACAACCACCAGCTGAGCATCAGGCCATGGTCATCGAGTCGGCAGGTATGATCCAAGGTAACAAAGTATCTATTTTGTTTGATTCAGGAGCTACTGACTCCTTTATATCTCCATTGGTTGTGGAGCGTTGCGGGCTAGTGGCAACTAGATAGGGTGTCAGTTGGGAAGTGGAATAAGCTTCAGGGGCTAGGGTGTCAGTGGAATCAGAGGTTAGGGCATGTCAGCTATAGATTGGCAAGACCACCACTTTAGTAGACCTTAGAGTGATGCCACTTGGATCTTACGAAATCATACTTGCATGGATTGGCTTTATGCCCATAGAGCCAGGATGGATTGCCACTTGAAAAAGATTGAGTGTGAGGATGATCATGGTTTGCCCATAGTTATCACTGGGATTCAAAGGCCCGTGTCTCTTCGTATGATCTCTGCAATGCAACTTAAGCGGAGCATGTGAAAGGGATGTCAGCCTTTTGCTATCACTATCAGTGATAGAGGAGAAGAGGAAGAAAAAGAAACATCGCTTGATGACCATCCTATCCTTAAGGGATATTTAGATGTATTTCCTTCAGAGTTACCAGGAATGCCACCTCGTAGAGAGATTTATTTTCATATAGACCTAGTACCAGGAGCCGAGTTAGTTTCTAGAGCACCTTATAGGATGACCACAAACGAGCTTAATGAACTCAAAATATAGCTTGAGGAACTCCTTCAAAAGGGTCATATTCATCCTAGCGTATCCCCTTGGGGTGCACCTATCATCTTCGTTAAGATCTCTCCGATTATGTATGGATTATCGACAACTAAATAAAGTAACCATCAAGAATCGATATCCTTTGCCCAGAATTGATGATTTATTCGACCAGCTTCAGGGTGCCAAAGTCTTTTCCAAAATAGATCTAAAGTTAGGATACCATCAGCTGAGAATAGTGGAGAGTGATATCTACAAGACTACATTTCGCACTAGATATGGTCACTATGAGTTCACCGTAGTTCCATTCAGACTTACAAATGCCCCAATAGTTTTTATGAGCCTCATGAATGGGGTATTCCGTACATTTTTGGAATATTTTGTTATTGTGTTTCTTGATGATATACTGATATATTCTCAGAATGAGAAGGAGCATGAAGAGCACTTGCAACAGGTATTGTAGTGTTTGCGGGATAACCAGTTGTTTGGCAGTTTGTCAAAGTGTGCTTTCTTTCGGTCAGAGGTCAAGTACTTTGGGCACATTATTTCTGGTGATGGGATCTCAGTTGAACCATCAAAGATTAGGGCTATTATGGATTAGCTAGCCCCGACTAGTGTGATAGAGGTCAAGAGTTTCATGGGCTTAGTAGGGTATTACCAACGTTTTGTCGAGGGATTCTCTAGAGTCGCACATCCTATTACTTCTCTTCAGCATAAAGGGAAGAGATTTGAGTGGACAGAGAAGTGTGAGAAGGCCTTTCAGGAACTCAAGAAGGAACTTACTAGCACTCCTATCCTTGTTGTACCAGATCCCACAATTGACTTCATGGTTTGTATAGATGCTTCACTAGAGGGTTTAGGAGTAGTTCTTATGCAGGATGGTAGGGCCATCGCCTTCAAGTCTAGGAAACTTAAGACTCATGAACTTAATTATCCCACTCATGACCTTGAGCTTGCAGCAGTAGTGCATGCACTTGTGAGGTGGAGACACTTCCTTTTGGGTCATCACTTCGAGTTGCATTCAGATCATCAAAGTCTTCAGTACATTTTCACTCAGCCAAACCTTAATGCACGTCAGAGGAGATGGATGCAGTTCTTGTGCGAATATGATTTTGACTTTCACTACATTAAAGGAAAGGAAAACGTAGTTGCAAATGCTTTGAGTAGGAGACGTCACGAGGTTTACACCATATCTATGGGCACGGATTTGAGAGACCATATACTATAGCACTTGCCAGAGGATGGATGGTATGTAGAGGTTGGTCAGGTAATAAGATCTTAGGATACTCTAGAGGGGAAATATGCTGATTATTCTTTGGAGTTAGATGGACTGTTATGCCACAAAGGGTGCATTTATGTACCTTCCTCCGAAGGGTTGTGAGAGTTCATTGTCACGGAGGCTCATAGAGCTCCTTATGCAGTGCATCCCAGAGTTAAAAAGTTGCATGCTGACTTGAGGCAGTTATATCATTGGCCAGGAATACGACAACTCATTGCTAAAATAGTAGCTCGATGCCTCGAGTGTCAGAGAGTAAAGGCGGAGCACCGCCATCCAGGTGGGTTGCTCTAGTCTCATGCTATACCAGAGTGGAAGTGGGATACTATATCCATGGATTTCATCATTGGTTTTCCTATGTCTTCTCGTCGCCATGATGCTATCTTGGTGACAGTCGACAAGTTGACCAAAGTAGCTCACTTTTCACCAGTCCGTACTACATTCACAGCTCCAGCAGTAGCACAGGTGTTCTTATGAGATATTGTTAGACTTCATGGCATGCCCCACAAGACTATTTCTAACAGGGATTCTCTTTTCACTTCTTCCTTTTGGAAGTCATTATAGGCAGCTATGGGCACTAAGCTCAATTTCAGTACAGCCTACCACCCAGAAATAGATGGTCAGACAGAGAGGGTAAATCAGGTATTAGAGGATATGCTTCATATGTACGTCATGGATCATCAGACCAGGTGGGAGGAGTATCTTCCCTTAGTGGAGTTTGCCTATAACAATGGGCATCACACTTCTTTGGGGATGCCACCCTATCAGGCATTATACGACACGCCTTGCAAGATGGCTTTGAGTTGGGATCACATAGAGGACAGAGTTGTTATTGGTCCTGAGATAGTTCAGGATATGGAACAATAGGTGGATTTGATTAGGCAGCGTCTCAGAGAGGCTTACAATAGACAGAAGAAATATGCTGATGCAAAGAGGATAGATCATAGCTACTTGGTTGGAGATAGAGTCTTCTCGAGAGTACGACCGCATAAGAGTCCAATCCATTACGGAAAGGGTTCTAAGCTCGCACCTCACTTTGTAGGACCTTTTGAGATCCTTGAGAGGATAGGCCTAGTTGCCTACCATTTAGCATTGCCACCTAGCCTGTCACGCATCCATGATGTGTTTCATGTATCAGTTTTGAGGAAATATATCTATGATGAGTCTCATATTTTAGATTGGGATTCCTTGTAGGTGGAGTCAGACGGGCAGCTAGCTTTGGAGCCCATTCGCATTTTGGCATGCCGGATGCTGGCCCTTCGAGGTTGAGAGACTAGGCTAGGGTCCTGTGGGATTTCTATGATGAGGTTATGGCTTCATGGGAGGACATAGCACGTATGAGATTAGAGTACCCCCACCTCTTTGATGAACTCTAGGAGGAAGCTCATGCCTAGAGGGGGAGGGTGTGAGGCCTCACCTCGACTTAGTCGGTCATTTCAGTTTTTTTTATATTTTGACTATTATGGATACTTTATTTTGATGCATTTTGGAATTTAGAACTTATATGATTTTAGGATTTGCATAACATTGCTATATATTGATGATTTATTTATATGCTTTATAAGATAGAACACTACATGATTTTTGAAAAAGATGAAATTGCGGTGATAAATGTCATTATTGAATTTGCAGGACTTTACTATGATAATAGAATTATGATGTATGTTTAAGTTTATGAGAATTAGGATGAATTGCTTATGTGAAATTGCTTGGATTAAAGATGTATTTAATTTGTTTCGATGTAAATTGTATGCAAGTGATGTTGTGTATTATTATTCCTTTAAATTATATTATATGTGGATATTTGAAAGTACTAATGTGTAAATTGAGATGTCCAAGAAGTTATCCATGTGACCATGGAAATATTACAGAGAACCAAACCTAGACCTATGTATGTTTGTAAGTCAGGGGTTGTCTATTTGGAGAGACAACACCCCGTTTGTGTTGTATTTTATTCGTAATAGTATGTTGCATGTGTGTTAAGTGTTATTTAATTGATTTGTGTAAAAACCACAAGAGACGATTTCATGTACTAAATTGTAAAAGTGTTTTCTTTGTGTCACTTGACACATGTGTGGATTTAAGTTTAAATTTTTATTTTTTTCTCTTGGTGGGAAAGTGTTCAACTATAGCTTTTTCAATTAATGTAACGTGATGTCATAAATACCTTGGGTAAAGAATCTTTGGGGTGGTCAACATAGGTTTGACCCGAAAATAAACTTCAGAGGGGTTTAAAATGGGTTAAATGAACACCTAGGGGTAGCTTAATAAGGTTTCCTAAAGCCCATAAGGTATACCTAAGGGTTAGGGGTAATTTTAGGAAAGTTTCCACTCCTAAGTGACCTTTTAGATACCCTAAAAATTGACTTTTTTGAGTTGTGCGAAAATTAAAATTAGAAGTTTGAACCTAGTTGTAAACTTTCCTTTTGGAATGAGAGTTCCCTTTCCCATTCTATCTTACCTTCCTCTTTAGTTTTTAGAAACTTGTGAGAACTCTCACAATGAGCTTCTTAAGAAAGAATTTGAAAATTTGAGGGTAATCACCCACTCTCTATTTTTGGAGACAAGAGAAATTTTGAAAAGAATATAATAGATTTGAAATAGTAAAAATTTGGCTAAGGGTAGAAGGAGAAGATCCGTGGAATTGGGCAGCTCATCCTCAACAATACTAACCTACCTTTGGGAAGATTAAGGTTGGTTTCATTCTTCCTAAAATGGCTTCTTTTTGCATGTGTTTTCATGTGTTTTGAAAGTATGTTGGTGTAAGAAATTTGTTTCCTTGTATGTCCATTTTTGGGGATTTCATTTGGTATTTTGCATTATGTTTTGTATGTGTTTTTGGGAGTCTTCAAGACCTCTTACTCTTGGGAGAGAGGAGGGTCTTGTGGGTGGTAGCAATGACAACCCTCGAGTGAGAGACTCTTGTTATGAGAGCGATCACAAGGGATTTTTGTGTGACCCTTGCTGCATGGCCTGTTTGTGCAATGGGGGTCATAAGGAGGGATATAAGGCTAGAATGCCTTGGGGGGCATAAGGAATAAGGGATTGAAATTCTTGATGTATTTGTTGTTCCATGAGGTGGCTACATGTTTTTCCATACTTGCAGTTCTCCTAAGGGTATTGGTCCACTACCACCCTTAAAAAGGTCATCACCAAAGTGTGGTGCAGTGTAGCCAGCATGGGAGTGTGTTTGAAATCTGTGTGCATTCTGTCTTCTATGTGTTTGCATGTTTGTTTCACATCTAGGGCTTGGTTCTCTGAGCTCAGGGGTGGCTACCAGTTAGCCTAGGCTGGGAGGTGAGCACTCCATGGTCATAGTTGTGATTTAATATGCAAGATTGTCGGGAGAAAATAAGAGGACAAGTGGAAGGTTGCAGGAGTTATTGTTGCAGAAATTATTTGCAGTTGTAATTATTAGTTTTAAAAGGAGAAATATATCCTCATTCGTTGATATGAGAGGCTAATTGTAAATTAGAAATAAAGACATGAGATTTAGTTATTTGTCATTTAGATAAAGAAACATCTTGTAAATTTTGCAGAATACATTTTGGAATTAAATAAGCTAGATATACTCTTCTTTCTATTTGAAAAGAAATGCTTTTGAAATTGCATGCAATAGCCCACTGAAATATAAAAATCAATTTTTATTTAATTCTGTGTTTTGCTTTTTAACTGTGATTTTGTCTTCATTTTTTAATTGCAGAAAATATGAGTTTTAGTTGTTGATAGATTTTAATACAGAGTTATTATCTATTTAGTTGCTATAGTAATTGCATAATCAGTAAATTTATTTATTGCAGAAAAGAAATGAATATTCCTAAATTAGTATTTCCAAAGTAAAAAAAATCATATATCTGATGTGTTTATGATAAATTGATTAGCAAGAAATTTATTCCATTCTTAAGCATTTAAAATAAAATAAAACGGGAAGGCATAAATTAGATTTGCGTGCATATTGTAGATTGAAAATAAATTGTATAGTTCTAATTTCTGTAAAAGCAATTTAGTACAATAAAATTTCTGAAAATTATTCTTTCATCTATTTCAGAAAGTTAGTATCTAAATAGATAATTCACCTAGTAAATGTAAAATTTTAACTTGTTAAATTTGCTATATAAAATTAATTTAATTCAGTCAGTTACTGTATGTAGGAGATAAATCTAAGGTTAATATATTTCATCTATGTTTTTAGAAATAAAGTATTTTGGTTTTTAAAAAAAAAATACCCTTGCTGTGAATGATTTAAGAAAGTATTAAACCATCTATATTTTTCTATCTAAACTAGAATAATGGTCACCAAAATACAAATAAGGTATTTATGTCTGCATGTATATAAAAATGCTATATATATATATATATATATATATATATATATATATATATATATATATATATATATATATATATATAGATATAT
The DNA here is from genome assembly GCF_030272615.1 of Cryptomeria japonica. Taxonomy (NCBI): domain Eukaryota; kingdom Viridiplantae; phylum Streptophyta; class Pinopsida; order Cupressales; family Cupressaceae; genus Cryptomeria; species Cryptomeria japonica. The sequence continues at coordinate 720,743,579 of NC_081411.1, read as the reverse complement.
AATGAAATATATGTATGTGTATATATATATATATATGGGAGGGCCGTCCAGGGCTCGCAGTCCCTATGCAGATCGCGACCAGCACAGAGGTCGCAGCCTCTGTGTAGGCTGCGGTACTCACATGGCCTACGGCTCCCTATGTGGGCTGCGGTTTGCACCAGTGGCTGCAACCACTGTGCGGGCCGTGACACACACAGCGGCCAAGGCCACTGTGTGGGCCGTGACCCCCACAGTGGGTCGTCCTACTGGCGGTGCCCCCATCACCCCTACTTTGACTCGCGAGCTTCCATGGCCTCCGCCGACCTACACAAAATGCCCTACACAAAACGAGGTTGTAAGAAAACAACAAACCCTAGCCGAGTAGGGCTAGGTTAGGAAGAGTAAAAGGATGTTATAAAAAAAAAATAATAAAAGATAGAGCACTTAAATAATAGTAAAGAGTGAATATTAAAATAAAATAAGGGGTTATTTTATAGAATAAATAAGGGTTAGGGTTTGCATGGGTAAACCCTTTTAGGTGTATTATATATTATTATTATATATATATAATATTATTTATATATATATATAGGGCTGAAATATTTAATTTTAAATTTTGAAAGGTTGAGATGTTGTAAAACAAATAGTAATGAAGAGATATTTGATTTTAAAATTTAATTAAGATGAGAAGTTTAAATATTAGTGAAGTCAATATTTATTTCAAATTTAAATTGATTGGGAAGTTCATGAACTGAATATTAATGAAATTAATATTTATTTTTAATTTAAATAGATTTAGGTATTCATGAAATAAATGTTAATAAAATTAATATTTATTTTAAATGTGAATAGCTTGAATATTTATGAACTAAATATTATGAGGTTGATATTTAATTATAAATTAAATAGATTGAGCGACAATAAGCTAGTCCTTTTTAATCTGTACTTAATTTTAAATTAATTTCTGTTATTTAAGTTAGTAGATAAAGTTCATTTTAAATATAGTTAAAACCAAAACTGCTTAGTGCATTTCGTGTTAGTGAACTTATTGTTATTTAGTTGTTATTTAAAATAAAAAAAATTCCGTTCTAGCCCTAAATTTTGGGCATGACAAACTTTTCAAAAGCTTTAGATTTCTCCCTTAGAAAAGTAACCCACATCATTCTAGAATAGTCATCAATAATTAGCATAAAATATCTATGACCCTAAAACCTTTTTATTCTAGGAGGACCACACAAATTAGTATGAATAAATATCAAGAGAATCATTAGATTTGTCTTGTATACTCTTAAAATAAGTTTTGACTTGCTTTCCCATTTGACATTCCTTACATACCAAATTATAGGGCTTCACAATCTTAGGTATATCTCTAACATCCTTAGTTGAACTGATTTTTACAATGCAATCAAAATTCACGTGACACAACCTTTTATTCTATAGCCAACTCTCATAAATTTGTGCAATCAAACATGTCTTCTCACCAGAGTTGAAATGAAAGATGTTACCTTTAGTATGAGTATCGATTGCAATCTTCAAACCAGATCTATTGAAGATTTTGCATTTTCCATCCTTGAACTGTAATTGAGATCCCCTATCCACCAATTGTCCTACACTCAAAATATTATGCCTTAAACCTTCAACATAGTAAACATTATTAGCATTATTCTTACCATCCAATGATATAGTTCCTCTTCCTCTGATCATGCATGCTTTGTCATCTCCAAATATAACCAAACTACCATCAAATTATTGCAAAGATAGAAACTTCCTTTTATCTCCAGTCATATAATGTGAACATCCACTATCTATCATCCATTCATCCTTGTCTTCAATTTTAGTAGCAAGGGCCTTTTAATCATTTTGAATAATAGGTGTCGGAGCATCTTCCTTGATAACCAAAAATATCCATTCATTTCCACTGTCAGATCCACTAGTTGAATCTTGTGTTGGTTCATCATCAGAATTAGTCACACCTTTCTCATCCGCATAGTAACATGATTTGCCTTTGTTTCTCCTGTACTTATGCTTGTTTTGATAATCATGGTTAGGCCTAAAATATCTTCTATCTTTCTCCTCAAATCTTGAATTCCTCTCAGGACATCTAGATGCAAAATGACCTATCTTAATACATGCAAAACATTTAAAAGGTGATTTTCCTTCATACTTACTTCCTCTCGGACCTTTAGGTACTCTTCTAGGAAATAGGGCTTCAAGTTGCTCAAACTCATCATCTTCCTTCTTCATTTCCTCTAGTTCATTCACATATAAAGCTTTTCAATCACTCTTGTTAGTTGATGATGAAGATGTATGAAAAGTAGATTTAGTCTTTGTAGCTCCTTAAAGACCAAATTCTTCAAGCTCAAAAGCAGATAACTTTCCAACCAAATTATCCCTATTAATAGAGGTGTTAGACATTGTTCTCAACTCATTAGTTGTAGTAGCCTTCATCTTGTAAGATGGTGGAAAATCTCTCAATACTTTAGAAACAATCTCATCTTTGCTTAGAGATCCATCATAGCAATGAGTTCCCATAATAATTTCATTAACTCTTTCCATTAAAGTAGTAAAAATTTCATCTTCTTCCATCTTTAGGTTCTCATACCTCACCCGGTAACCATCAAGTTTAGCAATTTTAATGGTAGGATCACCTTCATTCAGAGTCTCCAACTTATCCCATATATCCCTTGCAAATGATAGGTCAGTTAATCCCATTATTTGTTGATTAGAAAGTGCACTCAAAAGTTATTCTTTAGCTCTATAGTCATTTTAAATGTTCTTATCCAATTTTTTCGAAGGAGGATTGCTAGATGCCAGATTATAAGGAGTATAGCCTTTCTTAGTGATGTCTCAAATCTCTTTCCCAATACATCTCAAATGAGTCTCCATTTGAATCTTCCATACTCTGTAATTTGTTGAATCAAGCTTAGGGATGTGTCTCCGAAAAACAATTGCAGATGAACTATTAGTTTCCATTAGATCTTCCTCAAGGAGTTAAGCTTCTACAAAGAGGACCACGCTCTGATAACAATTGTTAAGGTAACCAGTGAACAATTGAGAGGCAGGGTGAATTAGTTGTCAACAGCTTATGGAATGTTAAGCACACAAATTTTTTTACCAGAATGCATAAACCGAATACTAGAATAACAATTAAGAACAAACATAAATTACAGAATAATTACCAACCATCCATAACACATAACACCAGAATTTGTACGTGGAAAACCTAGTAAAGGGAAAAACCACAACGGGAAGCCTACATACAGTCTGATAATACTTTTGTAGTATGTGACTACAATAAGTGGGGCTTAGACATGAAAGAAGGCCAATGGCCTAGAGCGCACTGCTCATCACAAAAGGAGCCACTAAATACAAAATAAATCTAGACTACAATCCGAAGAGATGAGTGAACTGCAAGAATAGCATCTCTATTGGCAATTGAAACTCATTCAATTGGTTTCATATGTTGTCATTGATGGCAACATGTTTTGGCTTAATTCTTTGGTTTGGTACTTCACTGATAGACACTTCATAGGCACCGACAGGTATCTTCATTGAAAGGAAGGATTCTATGGTTACCAACATTGAAGGCCAACATGATTTGTAGATTAGGCAATGATAATAACTGACAAATAGGGTATCGGTATAGGAGGCAGACATCATTGGGAGATCCAACAAATGGGAATTCACTTTCTTATTTATGTGTATATAATGAGTTGATATGAATAATCATTTTGTATTATCTATGTAAGCCAACATGAGTCATGAAGGACTGTAAAGGTATATGGGTTAGTTATTAGATCATTTTGAGATATGATATTGTTATATTAGATCAGTAATGTGAAGATCATGTATATGAGCTCATTTGTGTAAGAGATCAATATTTTGTAATCATTTGTAGATGATTTTGGATGTGCTCACAGAGAAAAGGTTATTCTGGTAAGGGTTTAGGGTTTCAAAACTGGAACAACCAAAGCTTGAACTAGAACTTGTTCAGGCATAGCAAACGCATTAAATGAGTTTAGTTTTATGTTTCATTATTCAAAGTGACTACAGTCAGTGAGACTTCTTTGTGTTGAGAAGTGTTCTCTAGGAAGTAAGCCTTCCTACATGTGCAGGCCTCCACATTATGTAATATCTCTTCATATGGCCAGCGAATTGATATTGTGGGTCACAAATCCCACCATGGTTTTTCCTCTTTGAGTTTTTCCACATATAAATTCTCCATGTTATCATGTTCATTTGTGTGATTGGTTCATTGATTTATTTATTTCTTTCAATTATATATGTACTAGTTTATCAGTTGGTGAATGTATGTTATAAAAAGTTTAAAACTAAACATTCCAACAGAACACTTATTCACCCCCTTGTCAATGTTCTTGGATTATAACAATTGGTATCATAGTCTTGTGCCTTGGAGGAAGCCTAACAGCTTGGGGGAGATCCTGAATCTAAAATCCATGGAAAAGAGTATGGAGAAAAAACTTGAGGTAGCACTTAAAGATTATGATGCTAAAAAGATGAAGAACTTGAAGTCACAAGATGAATTAAATTATACAAAGGAATTCATTCTTATCCTATAGAAGAGGCTGTCATTTGTTCAAGCTAGGAGGAGGGAACTTTTGCAAAATCAGGATAATGAAGAGAAAGATTCCTTTAAAGAAAAATGTTAGAAGTTGAGTCCAGAAAATGTTGTCATGAATAATGAAATTCAAGCCCTAAATATGAGGATGTCAAAGGAGATTGAAGACTAGAAGATGAATGAAAAAAACCTTGGGAGATATCTAAAAGATAGATATGAAGAATGCATCTAGTTGGCTCATGAAAATGATGTGTTGAGAATAGAATTAGTGCAATCCCAAAGCAATGAACAAGAACTTGAAAGACAAATGATAATCCTAAGAGATGATCTTACTTTTGAAATGTAGAAATAGAGAAAATCATAACTATAATTCTACTCTCGATTAATGCTCCAAATGCAATAAGTATGGTCATAATACAAAATATTACAGAATAAATGTAAAATGTAATGCATGTGGAAAATTTGGACATATGGCTAATCAGTGCAGGTCAAGAAATTATCCCGGTTATAGCAAAGTAATTCAAAAGAGCAATATTACATGTCATGCATGCAACAAGATTGGATACATAGCCAGGTTTTCTAGAAGAAAAAATCCACCGGTTAGCAATGATGGATCAAACGATAAAGGGAAAGAAAAGATCAATGAAATCCGACAAAGACCATACCAAGAAATGCATCAGGAAGTTAGATGATCAATCAGCCAATGGAACTCGTCTGGTTACTTAACTGATAGAGAAGATTTCTCATGCAGTGGAAGGAAGCTCATCCGGTAACTGAGGCAAATGCCTTAGGGGTAGAGAAATTTCATGAAAATATTGCATAAGCCCTAGGAAGGAGATCTGGAGGAAAGTTCCAGATATTAGAAAAATTTTATTCGACATGGAGATGTCTAATCGAGATCTGGTATGTTCCACCAAAAGACACTTATATAAATGATGAATTAGGGTTTCTCGAAGGTTAAAAGGTTGAATCCACTTCATTTTTTATCACCTTGTATTCAGAGCGATTAAGAGCGATCAAAAATCTTCATGAGCGATTCCACCGACACTTGAAAAAATTCTCTAGGGTTATTCCCTGACAACCATTTCTTAGCTATTTATCACAATAATCTCTCATCATGTAAGATGGATCATCCTCTACACCTAATTTCATTGCAAATCCAATTGTTGTTAAGGTTAAGGATCATCCCAAGCCAATTTTCAAGTCATGCTAGCATATTGCCACCTTGAATGATTTGGTTGGTACATTTTCACGTGTTTCAAAAGGAGTTGTTTATGTGGAAGACATCAGAGCATACATTCATTTCCATATTGAGGATCTAGGTACGAGTGACATCAGGAATATGTACATGAATGAGTTAATGGGTGACTTTGATAAGATCAAACCCAAATATAAGTACATTAAAGATCTAGGATTTACTGGCATCCTTTATATCCCTAAATTTGAAGATGAGATCATCTGATATATACTAAGCAGGGTTCATGGAGAGTTCATTTGGTTCGATAGGCCATATAAGATCACAAAGGAATCCATTAAGGCCATCACCAGTTTTCCATAGATTGGTCAACGTCTAGAGGAAAAGATTTCAAATGATCAAATTAAAAAACTCACCGACGCAACTTTGGACCAATGATCGATGAGGATCAACACCATCACTGACCGAGACATCAAATTTGCTAGCATTATCATTGGGTATAAGGTAACTCAATCCAACCATCTCAATTTTGTTTCTAGCTCTTGTTGGCATATGTGCGGAGTATGTTGACATGATGATATTGTATATTGTCATTGATGTCCATATGATGAAGAGTGAACCGATATATTAAAGTAAGCACTTGCAAGAGAACTAGTATATGTGAAAAAGTGAAGTGGTATGTTTGTCCAAGTGAATCAGTATGTTGAAATGTGAACTAGTATATGTGAAAATGTGAACCGGTATATGTGAACAAGTGAAGTTGTATGCTTGTCTAAGAGAACCGGTATGTTGGAATGTGAATCGGTATATGGAATGTTTTGTATCAATGTTTCATATGGTATAACTACTAGTTGGTAGTCTTGGCTTCAGGGTTTCTAGTTTAAGTGTTCTATGCCTATGTGATTCAACCAGTGACATTGTGTGTTGTGCTAGCATTGTAATGAAGAATAGACTGTGTTTCCATGTCAACTTTGTGCACGTGAAGGATCTTGCATGAAGGAGATTGATCCTATCTACCTCGAGAATGTGTGAAGTCTCTACAAACAGTGGAGAACATGTGATGGGTTATGGCCTCCAAGATGCGGTGAAGAATGAATGATGGAGAATGTCTTGATATCTGTTCAAGACCATTGTATTCAGAGCAAAGTGTTCAATGGTCAGGATTGAATCGACTGAATTGCTTAACCTAAATATTTAGGGTTTAGGGTTTATGCTACCGACCTATCTATTTTCTATAGGTCGATGTTATTTTTTATGTTGAGGTTGTTGGCAAATGTTGTGTGTTTATGTAAGTGCAAAGATACATGATTCTTTCCAAGCTAGATATGAGAATAGATACCTACAGAGTGTGAGTGCAAAATGAAGGAACTAAAGCAGATCTGCATTGGCATTGAGTGTTGTTACCAAATCATTGTAATACCTGTTGACCTCTAACCACTTCAATAGTTGGAAAATCCCTCAACAGGGTAGCTTTAACCAGCTTGTTGTAAATCCTTTAACAGGGTGACTCAAAATCATTGAGTTCTAAAAATCCTCTAACAAGGTAGCCTTTAATAGGGTTTAACCCTTAACCGAGTATTCTAGCCATCCCTTAACCGAGTGATCCCTAGCAGGATCGATTCCTAACAAAACCTATTGTAAAGTCTTTAATCGGACTAGGCTCCTAACAAAACAGACTTCAAAAGGGTTCAAATAATAGCTTGTGGGTATTCATCCCCACCGTGGTTTTCGTAATGCCCCGCCAGGAAACCCCTAAGGGTTTAAGTTAAAAACACTCAAATAGAGTGTAAAATTTTATTTTATTTTTTTAAAATAATTATTAAGAGCGTTAATACAAAGTTACAACATTAAGATAGATTGAAGTTATCTCAAAATTTTCTCTAACTAGATAACACAGCGGAAGGCTAAGCGAACCTAAGGAGTTTCCCAACGTGATTACATACCCTTACACCTAACTCAACTTGCGTCATTAGATTCATTAATCTGGATATCTTATTTATGAGATATTGCATAGATCTTGATTATATATGTGTTCAATGGTTTAACACCTTATATCTTTAGGAAGCGTTCATTTACTTTGGTGGTTAGGAGGCCTTTGGGGAGTTATTTATTCAATGCACTTAAATTCATAATTTTCATTAAGAGGTTTCCAAAAAGGATCATGTATTTAATATATTGAAGTTCATTCCTTGGGTTTGTGGTACCCATTCACAATTGATTTCATCCTTTTAAAAAAAATATGCCTAATGAGATTCATTCTTTTGAGGTTAATCTACGATTAATAAAATGAGGATTCCTTCATTTGATTTTAAAGCATTCACTCACATTTGATATATAGTTTTTTAAACATTAAAAAGTATGGTTAATAGGAAGAATTCGTTCCTTAAGGATTATCTACTATTAATAGAGTGAGGTCCCTTTATTTGATTCCATGTGTAGCCATCTAATGAATTGAAGTTCTTTTATGAAAGGTAAAATATGAGTAGCCATGGAAATTCATTTGAAATTTTAATAATACTACTAGATGGCTAAAATCATTACGTTGAAAATGTGTTAGAGCCACATGAGTTCATCCTTTAACTTTAAGATATAGTTAGCAAGATAATATTTACCATTTCAAGATTAGAGTATAAGTCCAAGAGATGTTCTTCCATTAGGATTGAAATACAATTATCTTATTGCACATCACTCTTTTTTTTCTTTTTTGTTAAATGAATTAATATGCGAGGGATGCTTTTACTAAGATTTAATGTATTAACAACAATTCAATCACTTTCCCATTTTAGATCAATTTTAGCAATCATGAGGGATTCCTTTTATAAGGATTAAAATATGGATATCTAATTGAGTTCACCCAATTATAAATTTAATCTGGTGAGGATTATTGATTATAGTTACAACATGGATTATTAAGTATATCCATCCAATATACAACATGGATGCCTAGTTGAGTCCACACGAATTATCAAATTAATCTGATGAGGGTTATTGGCTATGATTAAAGAGTGAAATAACTTATCAAATCATCCAATGCAATGAAGCAAAATTAGCATGGCGTGAATTTCATTCACTAAGGTAAAAGGATAGATGTTGATATGATGTTCAACCTTTAGATTCCAATCTAGGAATTGTGACACAAACTTTAACTTTGTTTCCTTTTTACGTCCATTCCATTTATATACTTAATAACAAGTTAATCCAATAATGAAAACTAGCAAGGTTCCTTCCATTATTACTACATTTATTTAACCTTATCAAAATACTCCTTTCCACAACTCTAATTACAATATTTTAAATGCTTGCCATAACCATGATTCACAAAGTTTTATGAACTTAAATAACTACATTTATCCATATGAATAATGTCATGCACTTAAATTTGAATTCATTAAATTTCCACCATACACTCATGCAAGAATACAACCATTCATGATAATTTAAAACATAAAACAAAGCACACTATAAACATCACATAACTCGGATATGATCTCGGAGTTCACCCCGGATGGGCTACATCTCCGGGTCTGCTCAACTACAAGACCCCTTTGGTATTATATCATTAGGAATACATGATTTATAAGTCTTTTACATCTTCCCACTTAGGCGAATACAATCAATATACAACAGACACTTCGATCGGGATACACATAATTGGACCCTTCTAAAGCGGATCCAATCGACAATTCAAGCAAATACAGGTTCTAATGACTGACGAAACTCTGACTAGGAGTGTAACTGGCTATGACCAACACAAGTAAACAAATGACAGAGTCCAACAACAAACCTAGCAAGAACTTGCCAACACTTAACACCAACGAAAAACATAAAATGAACTTGCCATCTTTACCATTATATATTTCACATCATCGAGGGAGGAATGACTAAACTATTTGTTTTACTAAAAGAAGGTATCATCTAATTCCGAACCTCAAAACGACACATTATTTAGTTTCTGGTGATCTCGTTAGCGTATCAGTTGAGTTCTTCAAAATTTTCATGATGATCTTAATATACTTTAGCATTTAGATTCCTATTTCTAGGTTCACGGATTGATCAGATCAATTCACAAGTTGCTGCTGAATATCAGAATATTTTTAAAAAAGTGAAGTCATCAATTATTAAAACGCTATTCAATATACACATATAAAATTTCCTTCAAATATATATATACATATATATTAATCATATTATCTAATAACATTCGGGTTTCAAATTTATTATTTACTAATACATATAACAATCTCCACATGAAATATCTATATTAATTAATTATTATTAAAAAAAAACTTTTAAAAAAAACTATTAATAAAACTCAAATTAACTATTTTAATATTCCGTGGAGTTTACTTATTTCTTTTTTTTAAATTAAAAAAAATTTAAAACAAACACAAAAAAAAAATAACTATACATTGGGGTGGGGGTTCCACGTGGACTCCACGCGGCCCCCTCCCAAGGCAGCTCACGCTACCATGGGTAGCGGCTGCTACTAAAGGGTAGCAAGCAGCTGCCATGGCAGCGCTGCTACCATTTGGTAGCAGTCCGCTACCATGGTAGCAGACTCTGCGCCTCACACCCCGTGGTGGGGTTTCATACCCGCCATGGGGTTTTCTGCGTTATTTTTTTTTTTGTTTTATATATTTTTTTGAAATATTTCTTTTTTTTTAAAACAAATTTTTTTTTTACTGTCAAAAATAAAAAGGGCACACAGCAAAAACGAAATACAGACTGTAAAATTTCCTTCTCCAACAGTTTCTCTTCCCCTTTTTTTTTTAAAAAAATTTTTTGCAATAAACCAAAAGGATTGACAAAGGGATTGTAAAAACCCTACACCCATTTTTAACAGCCATAAAAAGAATTCCCAGATTTATACCAAAATCTTCATTATGGGAGAAAATTTTCTAACAAGTTTAAAATCACAAAATCCATCAAGAACGAGGGTTTGATTCAAGACCAACCAAGATTGAAAGTAAACTGAAAACTAAACCCCAAATCATTCATGGATAAGACTATTTTTTTTTGTATTCAACAAATAAATAAGGTAGTGGATTCGAATCCTACCTCATAGTGCAAATTCCGGGCATGAATCTTGGTGAAGAGCTTCCCCAAATCTGCTGCTTCAATGCAAATCCCTCCTTTTTCTCCAACAAACTCCCCAAGCCAAAAAGAACCCCCCCCAAAATGCTTGCAAAACTAGGTTAAAAGAGAACCCTAATTTTGCCCTAATTTTCAATTTCGAAATTAGGCATTTTATTTTAAAAATAAAATAGATGAAAATCAAAATGGGAGTCATTCATTTCCTCTTTATTCATTTTTCTTTTAAAATTTAAAAGCTTCCTTTCCTTATTCAACTCTAATTTTTTTTTAAATTTTCTTCATATCACTTTAGCCAACACTTTATACTTTGATTAATTTAATTTTCTAAAAATCGAACTTTTATACTTTATCCACTCTACAAGTAAAATGGAACTAATTTCTTTTAAATAGTAAATTTTTCCCTTTTTCCCCCAACAAGCGAAAATAATTAATTTATTTCTATTTCTCATTTGACTTTTAAATTTTTCCTTTCCAAAACGCATAATTTATTAAAATCGTTGTTATTAAAATGAACTATTAAATTAACTCGCTACAACAAAATAAAGCGACATTTTAAAATACATGACTAATCTAGTACAAGAGTCTTATTTATTCTAATTTCCCAACTACATTTGCGTAAATGTTACAAATGTGTAAATGAGCACGCTAACCCCAGTTAAATACCTTAAGCTTGCCACGATAATAATTTAAAGCGAGCTCTTAAATTAATGATCAATCATATAAAAGAAGCTACCTATTTAAATTCCTATATCCCTATTGTGTACGCCTACTCATTAATTTTGAATTTAATACTTGGGATAACAAACCTCACTTACCTCGCGCAAGGCACGCAAATCGAGGAAGTCCTCCAAATCTCTCGACATGCATCCCAATGAAAGGCAAGCCCCACGAATCCACACATGATGCTCACCTAACCATGGCTAAGGCAAGATGAGAGTTATATGACTACTAAATCCGAATTCAAAAGATGAAGGAGCATACTCAACCTTGCAAATTCCAAAGGAGATAAACCTTGCCCTAAGCGATGTTGTACCTACAATCTCCTGCACCCATGAATTCATACAAGCATGCATATACATATACATATTCAATGAAGGCATTAGCTCAAGATTTATCTCAAGGGTTAGGAAACAATTACATTTACACGAGAATCGATGCAAAAGCACAATAATAAGTATGCACCATTTATTTCTATTATCTAAACTACACATTGCATATCGGTTAATCTACCATTCAAGAATGCCATATAGGAAGTCAATCAAGGTTAAACGGGTTTTAAAAGTCCGACTAGGGTATGGGCATTACAGTTTTTCCCACTTCGGTTTCCACGTGAAAAATATGTGTGCTATGTGTGATGCTTTTCATATGATGCTTTGTTATTCTCTGTTAAGCGGTAAAGCATGTTGAACTTGTAAGTCTTTACATTCCTATTAAAGTATTACTAGTGTATGCATGTGGGTGAAGTGGAAATAAGATGTTAGATTGTGTGGAAAGTTGAGTTACTGGTTTATGTTTTTCTCTGTGCTTAACCAGTAGTAATCTAGTTTAGACCAGTGTTATTGCTTTCCATTCAAAGGGAAGGGTTCTCAGTCTAACTGGTTCAAGAGAAACTATTTTTATCAGTACTGATTCACCCCCCCTCTCAATACCGGTTTGGTACTAACTAGTCATCATTGATTTATCAATTGGTATCAGAGCATCCTCCAGGTCCTTTGTGTTATAAGCTTAACCACTTGAGGTAAAGATCCTACTCTAATGATGAAGAGGGAAGGTCCAAAGTTCAACAAAGACAACTTTAAAATATGGAAGGACAAAATGAGGATATACATCAGAAGCATGGGTGCTCAGCATTGGAGCTATGTCTAGAATGCTTATGTTATCCCTACCGGTACTCTCACCGATGACCAAAAGGGAGAGATTCAGGAGAATGGGTAAGTCATGGAAGCCCTAATTAGTAGTTTATCTGGCATTGAATTTATTGATGTTTAGGAAAAACAGAATCTCAAAGAAGTATGGGATGCCCTTGAGAATATCTATGGCGGTGATGAGCATGTGAAACAAGCTAAGGAAGAAAGCCTTAGGGGTAAGTTTGAAGACATGCAGATGGTTGAAGGAGAGACCATTCAACAATATGGAATAAGAATCAAAACTATTGTTGGAGATATCAAGAGTGTAGGTGGTAAAATGGAATATTCCACTGTTGTTAGCAAAGTTTTGAGATCCTTATTACTAGTCTACGCAATAAGGGTTGCTTCTATTAAGGAGTTGAGGTCTGTAGACAAGACAAAGGTATCCCTGGACTCCATCATTGCAAAGTTAATAGCTTATGAGCTAAATAATTATGATGGCAGTATTCAGAAGACTGAATTAGCCTTCAGAGCATCTGCTGCACCATCCAGAAAAGGCAAAGAAGCTAGTACCAGTGGTGAACTAAGACAAAGTAGAGAAATAGATGATGAGGAGATCCTGATGGAATTTGAAGCTCTTCTTACCAAGAGACTTCCCAAGGGAACTGGTAAATATAAAGGTAAGCTTCCTTTGAAATGCTTTTCTTGTAATCGAATAGGACATATTATTGTAAATTGCCCTAATGGTGACAACAAGGATAAATCAGAGAGGTTCAAGAAGTTCAAAGGAGGAAACTAGAGAAACTGTTTTGTAGCAGTTGATGAAGGTGTCACTGATGAGGAATCATAAGATGAAGAAAATGAAGATATTATGTTTGTAGCAGTCAAGGAAGATGTGTCAGACAAGAAGGCTCTTGTCTCCCATTTTGATAATTCCAATGAGTGGATTATTGATAGTGGTTGTTCTCACCATATGACTAGTGACTAGAGTAAGTTTCTATCTCTAGAAGAGTATGATGGTGGTGTGGTGCATTTTGGTAATGATGCACCATGTATGGTAAAAGGCAGAGGGTCCATCTCTCTGAATGGAAGAAGCAGTGCTGACAATGTGTATTGGGTAGAAGGTCTAAGGCACAACCTTTTGAGTGTTGCTCAACTAAATGATAATGGACTCACTCTGGAATTCAAAAATGGAGTGTGTAAAATTAGAGGAAAGAGTGGTGAACTGATGGCTACCGGTATGCAGACCAAAGGTAACCTATTTGAGCTAAATGCTAATGTCAGTACATATCTTATGGCTAAGTTCTAGGATAGCTTGATATGGCATAGGAGACCCTACCATGTAAACTTTGATAATATTGTGAAGGCCAGTAAGATCAAGGTAATTAGATGATTGCCTATACTAAGCAAACTAGAGAATCCTTTGTGTAGAGACTGTCAACTGGGGAATATTTCTTCCTCAACCTTCAAAGGTAAACCTTTCATTGTAGACAATTTACTTGATCTTGTGCATACTGATTTGTGTTGTCCTATGAAAACTAGGAGTGTACAGGGAGATAGGTATTTTATGATTCTTACTAATGATTGCTCAAGAATGATGTGGGTCATATTCTTGAAGGACAAATCTGAAGCTTTTGGAAAGTTCAAAGCCTTCAAAGCACTTGTAGAAAAAGAAAGTGGTAAGAGGATTAAGTTCTTAAGAATTGATCAAGGAGGAGAATTCACTTCCGGTGAATTCAACAAATACTATGAAGAGAATGGCATCAAGAGGCAATTGTCTACCCCTCGGACTCCATAGCAGAATGGCCTAGTAGAGAGAAACAATCGGACTATGGTTGAAGCAGCTAGAACTATGTTGATCCAAGGAAAGGTTGCTCACACCTTTTGGAGAGAAGTGGTGAGCACTAGAGTCTACACGATGAACTGGGTACTCATCAAAAAGGGTAAGGACAAAACACCTTATGAGTATTCGACCGGTAAGATACCAGTGGTAAGCTACTTCATAGTGTTTGGTAGTAGATGCTATATCAAGAGGAGTGAACATCAAAGCAAGTTCGATGCTAAATGTGATGAGGGAATATTCCTAGGGTATTCCACAAAGACAAAAGCTCTCAAATGTTTCAACAATAGGACACAGAGAATTATTGAAAGCATCAATGTTAGAATTGATGAAACCTCTGAGAAATTTGAGGAAACCAACAATGAGCAAGTAGGAGATGAACCGGTGGTAACCTTTTGGGAACCGGTTGCAAAATAGCCAAGCACCAGTAACAGTGCTCCTACATTGGTGGATACTGATGCTGATGAAGATGAGGATGAAGAAGAAAAGCAAGAGGAAACAAATAAGATCATTCCTAGGTATTTAAAGCTAAATAATGATCCAAAGCAGATCATAGGAGACAAGGATGCAAGAATTCTTACAAGAAGAAAGATCAGAAAAAACTCTTGCATGATCTCTAAATTTGAGCCTAAAACATTCAGAGAGGCACATAAAGATGAAGAATGGATCAAGGTGATGGAAGAGGAACTTAACCAGATAGAAAAGAATGGTACATGGTCTTTGGTACCCAGACCGGAGCATAAAAATGTCATTGGCACCAAATGGGTTTTTAGAAATAAGTTGAATGAAGATGGCTCAGTGGTTAGAAACAAAGCCAAATTGGTGTGTAAAGGATATGCCCAAGAAGGAGGAGAAGAATATGGAGAAACCTTTGCTCTAGTAGCCAGATTGGAGGGAGTTCATATGCTTCTTGCATATGCAGCATTCAAGGGATTCAAGGTATATCAAATGGATGTAAAGTCTGCATTTTTGAATGGAATAATAGAAGAGGAAGTGTAAATAGAGCAACCAGATGGGTTTTCCCTATAAGAAGATAGTGACATGGTGTGTAGGCTACATAAGGCCTTGTATGGACTAAAGCAGACACCTAGAGCATGGTATGAACGCTTGCACTCCCATCTTGTGAAGATTGGATTTGAGAGAACAAGTGAGGATAGTAATATCTACCTGAAGTCAGAAGGAGATCAGATTCTGATCTGTGAGGTATTTGTTGATGACATAATCTTTGGAGGAGATGACAAGATGAGTCATGATTTTGTAGATGAGATGAAAAAGGAGTTTGAGATGTCACTTATAGGGGAGATTAAGTTCTTCATTGGACTGCAGATTCAACAAATGAAAGATGGAATATTTATCACCCAATCCAAATATGTCAAAGAGGTGTTGAAGACCTTTGGCATGGAAGATAGAAAACCAATTAGTACACCAATGGTGACCGGTTGTAAATTATCCAAAGAGGATGACTTAGGGTTAGTACATGAGAAGGAATACCAATCAATGATTGGTAAATTGCACTATGTAGTACATAGCAGACTGGACATTGCACATGTAGTGGGCATTACTACACAGTTCTAGAAAAGCCCAAGAGAATCCCACTTGGTAGCAGTCAAGCGGATTTTGAGATATCTAAAGGGAACTATTGACTATGGATTATGGTATCCATATAGTAATGATTTCAACCTGAAAGTGTTTACAAATGCTGACTGGGCTGGTAATGTGGATGACCGGAAGAGCACAACTAGTGGTGCATTCTTTCTTGGTGGAAGACTAGTCTCATGGATGAGTAAGAAATAGAGCTGTATCTCCCAGCCTACAACAAAAGCGGAGCATGTTACAACATTTATGAACTGCACCAAGACAATTTGGATGAAGCATGTATTAAATGGCTTCAAAGTTCCTGTATCTAAACTGGTAAGTATATTTTGTGACAACACAAGTGCGATTAACATCTCCAAGAATCTGGTTTTACATTCTAGAACTAAGCACTTTGAGCTTAAGTATCATTTCTTAAGGGAAAAGGTTCAGAAAAAAGAAGTTGTATTGGAACATGTTTCCAATAAGGAATAGTTAGCAAACATATTCACCAAGCCTCTACCGAAGGCTACTTTTACCTACTTGAGAGGTGAATTAGGGGTGTTTCCCCTTCAAGAGGTGAACTAAAGGTGTGTGCTCCACATTAGTTAGGACTTACATTGATATATTTTTTTCAGGATTGGTGTGTTGAAGGATGCTACTCCTTAGGGGGAGTAGCATAGTAGATCATAGATGCATATTCCTTCACTTTGGCATTGTTGTCAAAGGGGGAGAAGATGTGAAGCAGAGAAGATATCTACAGTATTGGAGAAGAAGATGTAAAGCTTAGACATATCTTTTTATATTGCCATCAATGGCAAAGGGGGAGATTGTTGGGATATGTGCAGAGTATGTTGACATGATGATATTGTATTTGTCATTGATTTCAATATGATGAAGAGTGAACCAGTATATGTGAAAAAGTGAAGCGGTATGTTTGTCCAAGTGAACCGATATGTTGAAATATGAACCGGTATATGTGAAAATGTGAACTAGTATATGCGAACAAGTGAAGTGGTATGTTTGTCATGGAGAACCGATATGTTGGAATCTGAACCAGTATATGGAATGTTTTGTATCAAGGTTTCATATGGCATGACTACCAGTTGGTAGTCTTAGCTTCAGGGTTTCCGGTTGAAGTGTTCTATGCCTATGTGATTCAATCGATGATATTGTGTGTTGTACTAGCATTGTAATGAAGAATAGATTATGTTTTTACATCAGCTCTATGTGCGTGAAGGATCTTGCATTAAGGAGATTGATTCTTTCTACATCGGGAATGTGCAAAGTCTCTGCAAATGGTGGAGAACGTGTGATGGGTTATTGCCTCCAAGATACGGTGAAGAACAAATGATGGAGAACGTCTTGAGATCTGTTCAAGACCGTTGTATTCAAAGCAAAGTGTTCAATGGTCAAGATTGAATTGACTAAATTGCTTAGCCTAAATATTTAGGGTTTAGGGTTTATGCTATCGACCTATCTGTTTTCTATAAGGTCGATGTTGTTTTTCATGTTGAGGTTGTTGGCAAATTTTGTTTGTGTATCTAAGTGCAAAGATACGTGATTCTTGCCAGACCAGATATGAGAATAGATACTTGCAGAGTGTGAGTGCAGAAGGAAGGAAATGAAGTGGATTTGCATTGGCATTGAGTGCTATTACTAGATCATTGTAATACCTATTGGCCTCTAACCACTTCAACAGTTGGAAAATCCCTTAACGGGGTAGCTTTAACTAGCTTGTTGTAAATCCTTTAATAGGGTGACTCGAAATCATCAAGTTCTAAAAATCCTCTAACAAGGTAACCTTTAACAGGGTTTAACCCTTAACTAAGTATTCTAGCCATCCCTTAAGTGGGTGATCCCTAGAAGGATCGGTTCCTAATAGAACCTATTGTAAAATCTTTAACTGGAATAGGCTCCTAATAGAGCAAACTTCAAAAGGGTTCAAAGAATAGCTTGTGGGTATTCATCCCCACCGTGGTTTTTCCCAGTTGGGTTTCCACATGAAAAATATGTGTGCTATGTGTGATGCTTTTCATATGATGCTTGGTTATTCTCTGTTAAGCGGTAAAGCATGTTGAACCTGTAAGTCTTTCAATTCCTGTTGAAGTATTACTAGTTTATGCATGTGGGTGAAGTGGAAATAAGATGTTAGATTATGTGGAAAGATGATTTATCAGTTTATGTCTTTCTCTATGCTTAACCAGTAGTAATCTGGTTTAGACTGGTGTTATTGCTTTCCAGTCAAAGGGCAGGGTTCTCAGTCTAACCGGTTCAAGAGAAATTGTTTTTATCAGTACTAATTCAGCCCCCCTCTCAGTACCGGTTTGGTACTAACTGGTCATCATTGATTTATCATTGCCTACATATATGTCGCAAATAAAATTATGAAGGAAAATGAGAGAATAGATCTCTATGAATGGATGAAAGATGAGTTGATCATTAACCTTGGAAAGATTAAAGGAGAGAAAAAGGGGGTATTCTAGTATGGGAATCTCATTTTCAGCTTAATGCTATTTTTCCTTAATGAAACTCCTAGTTTTGGAAAGAGACAGTGGGCATTTGACATCCCGATAGGCAGACAATTGACACAATCCATTGCTAGCTTGGGAAGCCTACGAGATGATAAGTTTTGGGGTTATTTCAAGGCATTTCAGAAAGTAATGAAATCTAGAGGGAGGGTTCCCAAACACATTGTTGACAAATACTCAACTGAGATCTTCTTTATGGTAAAAAAGGATCAAACCTTAATGGAATCAGTTAAACCCTGAAAGATATGGATAGAGGAGATGGGGTATGAGATTGATGACGTGATTCTGGATGCTTATGCTAAAATGTTGATTGATGCTCCAATTGATGAGGTTGAAAAGTCTTTTGGTACTGCAAAGCAAAAGGAGCAAGAGGTTCAAACTAAATTCAATTGTAAGAATAGGAAGAAACAACAAGGTAAGGTCAGCAAATTTGTTGAAAAAGTATCCCAAGACATCAAGGCCTTAATGGAAGTTGTTTTGGCAAAAGGAAGGAAGATGAAAGAGCCTCAAATCTTCATTGAGCCTATTCCATCAGACTTTGGAACTAAAGATGACACTCCTCTAGCATTTAAGAGGGTATTGAGAAAGAAAGGTGAGGATCCTAAGGAGGAGGCAAGGAAGCAATCGGTAAGAAAGGTCACAATCAAGGTACTGGCTAACAAACCTATAGAGAGGAGATCTACTCCAAAGAAAAGAGCTCCAAAGGAAACATCTCTTACACCTTCTACACCATTTCATACTAGTAGAAGAAAGAAGAAGGAAGACATAGACCTTTCTATTGAAACTGGTAATGTATCTATAATCCCTCCTAAGACTTGTGCATAACTGATAGATGAAATCACCAAGGATGGAATTTTGAAAAATATACAATACTTTTATGAACACTTAAATGATGATGAGTAGAAAGAGATTGAGGAAGCAATTTTGTTACACCTGGATATATTTAAGAAGGCTTTATTAGAAATTGAAAATAAAATATCAACTCAACTATATAATAATCTAGATGCTAGGAGATTATCTTCTATAAAGGAGGACCAACACATAAAAATTCAAGAGTTATTAACTACTTGTGGTTCAATTACTCCAAAAGAGTTGTATATGACCCTTGAAGTTGCAAATAGAACAATTTTTTGTAGCAAGCATAAGATAATTAGCCTTATGGGCATGGTTAATGAAATAATCAATGAAACTCACAAGGCATGGGCAGAATTCTTCATTGACAACCCTGGTTTCTTCTCTTCACTAAAAGCTAATCCTAAGACTGACACTACTGACATCTCAGTTGAAGAGAAAGGCAAAGGTGTAGTGGATTCCCCACCCATAATTTTGAAAGATACTAAGGAATTGGATGTAGATCCCTCAACAAAATTAAATGTATAGGACAAAGAGGAGATACCAGAAAAAGTAGATAATGTACATATATCAGCCGTAACAGATACTACACCAAGTGGTGAAGCCACTGGTGCAAAAGAGGATGTTATTAAAGGAAATAAACCAGAGGAGAAGGATAAAGAGAGATATCTTGAAGGTGAAAAAGAAAAAGAAACCCAGACTAAAATAAATGCTTCTGCACAACCATCAGAGAAAAAGGGAGAGGAATCTGGTAGGGAACTCGTAGCCAACACATCTTTGTTGTCAATTGACACCTCCCAGGTAGAGAAGAAGAGCATAATTGAGATGAGTTCTACTGAGCTCAAGATGATTTCTGCTCAAAAGATGATGAAGAAAGGATTAGTGGATAAGGGAATAATTGATCAGTCAATTTCAATTTTGCACAAACTTGTCCTAGAGTGCTACTTTAACAAAGGAGCAAGCCCATCTAGCAAGCTCAAAATAATTACTGGGCACATCTATAAAGATTTTCAATCATTGCAGCAAATATTTAACTGACAGGCATTGGAAAGATTCCCTCAAGCTAAGAAAGTCACTGTTGATCAATTGATTGAATTAGAAAAGAAAGAGATTACTAACAAATTGAAATTAATTGATATTGCTTTTAAGGAAATGTACAAATATATATAGAGTATTCTCTAACACCACATTACTAACTACAAAAATAGATAAAGGCATTAAAGATTCTCAGGATAAAATTGTAGGCATAGTAAATTCTTTTAACGGTTCCAATTCTTTGACTACATCTATTGATGGGCAGATTTTGTTGTTAGAAGCTCAAATATTAGCTCTTGAAAGGGATAGAGACAAAATCATTAGGAGGGATCAAGGGCTCAGAGGATTGGTGAGTCCTCGGTTGGACTCCTTGAGTATACATAAAAAGGAATGCATATATATGATAGGAAATCCCACAGCGGTAGAGCTTAAGGAGAAAGAGTCACATGCTCATATGCTTAATGGACTTGTATTAGTATCCGGCACATTCAAATCCAGCTAGGACACTTATCTAGAGCTTTTGGAGAAAGCATATCCAAAAAATTTCAAGTATATTCAGCTCCAGTAAGGAGTTTTGGGACACATTCTTTGTACAAAATTTCATTCTTTATCTCAGTTTTTGGTGC
Source organism: Cryptomeria japonica (assembly GCF_030272615.1). NCBI lineage: Eukaryota > Viridiplantae > Streptophyta > Pinopsida > Cupressales > Cupressaceae > Cryptomeria > Cryptomeria japonica. The sequence goes on along the minus strand of NC_081411.1, from coordinate 720,722,429 downwards.
TTTTTTTTGGCATTGATATCAAAGGGGGAGGAGTATAGGTGAAAAATAAATCCTTGACATCAAGAGATAAGGAGTATTTATATAGATCATGATTACAGATGACATATTCGGCTCAGGGGGAGTAGTCTTAGGGTGAATCCGGTAGATGGAAACCTTTATCATTTTTCACATGAGTCTTGCCATCAATGACAAAGGGGGAGATTGTAGGAAATTGACACTCATTTGCTTAGTTTCATGTGTTATCATTGATGGCAACATGCTACAGCTGTTGGTATTTTCATGATATTTTGATTGTCATTGATGGACACACACTTTCTTCATGTATGACTTATGCTCAACTGGTAATTGTTCCAACTGGTATTGTGTATTATTGAATGTATAGTCTTTAGACTATCAGTATTTTGCATAAGATGTTTACCAGTCATAGATTGACTGAAGAGTTCAAGTAGTATGTATACCTCAAGCAGTTTGAGGATCACAAGCGGTATGAAGGACCCAAGTGGTAGTTAAATTTTGATCGGAACACTATGTTCTACCAGTCTTCATTTTTGACAATCGATAATCGGTATATTGTATTAACTGGTATTACTCTGTGATGAGTTACCAACTGGTATTTCTGTAATGTGTGATGAATAATCATCCACTGACACTTTGGTGGTGATTTTGTGTCATGTTACCAAATGTGTCTAGATGCACTGAACCTAGCAAATTGTAGTCTAATCCTATTGGACTGACATGAAATCAATTTCCTTTATAAGGACATCATGTCTAGGGTTTGCATGTATGTTGTATGAGATGTGTGATAGAAAAGGTTATGTGCAATCTTTGCAGAGAAGATTAAGTCTATGTGAAGAGATAGAGTGTGGAGATATTGAAACTAGAGTAATGATGAAATGCATTAACAATGAGCTGTCAAGTATCTAACCAACCATACTATGCTAGTATATAGATCACTCAATTGTTGATTACTAATATCTTCGACAAGTCTAAAACCCTTAACCGGGTAGGCCCAGCAAAGCCTTTGTAAATCCTCTAACAAGGTGGTTCACAATTGTGGATCTAAAATCCTTTAACAAGGTAGTCTTTAACAGGACTTATCTCCTAATAGAGATCTATATTCCTAATAGGATATGTTCTGGTGAAGAATATTATATGACCTTAACCGGTCTAGTTTCTATTTTACAGATAGTTACTTGTGAGTTTCTGCTTAATGTGGTTTTTCCCATTTGGGTTTCCACGTCAAATATCTTGTGTTATGGTGATTGTGCTCTTGTGGGTGAATGCTTTGTTTTCTATTTGGTTTGCATTTATCTTAACTGGTTTATTAGTGAATCTATTTTACCGGTTATCTACTAAATTGTTTAAGAGTTTGATTTCAATAATTTTTTGTATACTAATTCACACCCCCCCCTCATAGTATTCATCAATTTGTATCAAAGCCAACCTTTCTATAAGTCTAACCACTTGGAAGGAGACATGGGGGAATATAGTGTGAGTGAACTTACTCATCATCTCACTCAGACTAAGAGAGCCTATGATGAACTCAAAGTCAAGTATATAGCCTCTTTGGCCAAGAGAAAAGAGCATGCTGAGAAACTGATGGAACTTATGGAAAAATAGCTCTTCTGATGAAGCTGACATGGATGCCCTAGTTGAAGAAGTTGAAAAACTGAATGAATCTAAAGCCAATCTAAGAAAAGAGTTGGAAGGACTAACTATCAGAATGTGTCAAGAGCTTGAGAATAGAAGGAAAGCTGAAGATATGGTAAAAGACAAAGATCATGAGATGTCCAAGCTGAAGCAAGAAATCAATACCCTTACTGCTCATCTCCAAGAGAGTAAAGTGGAAAAATAAGAAATGCAAGGTGAACTAAACATGGCTATTTTTGAGAATGCAACCTTGATGGAATCCAATGCTACTATTTCTAAGGAACTTACTAAGTCAAAGGAGATACTTGCCAAATTCAATAAGAGTACCGCTAAGCTAGAGCAAAAGCTGGAATAAGAAAAACCGGTAAAGAATACCATTGGACTTGGTTTCTTTGGGTATGAGGAAGGTGAGACCTCTGGAAGAAAAGCTGAAGCATCAAAGAAGCAACCAACATCCAAGGATAAAGGTAAGAAAAAATTTAAATCCATTTTCTTTAATTGTTTCAAAGAAGGACATACTACTAATGTGTGTAGAAGAAAGGCCTACAACAATTTTCCTTATTTTCTAAACAATAAGCCTAGATCCAATAGATTGAATGGAAATTGTTATGCATGCAACAAGTTTGGGCATAGAGCATTTGAATGCAGGTTTGTTTTGTACAACACTAGGAAACATCCTCCAAGGACTCAAGTAGTTATCTCGGAACCTTCTGTGAACTAGAATCCCAACTGGTACAATAACTATGACCATCAGTCAGGTGGTTATCAAGCGACAACTAGTTGGAGAGCAACTTGTTTGATCTATTGTGGTAGAGGTCACACTACTGCAACATGCAAAAGGAAGAATGGAAGTATGAATAATGGACCATGGAGAACACTTGGAATGGTATGCTATCATTGCAACAAACTAGGACACGCTGCCAGAGCTTGCAGACTGAGAAAGAACCTATCAAATGATATACCATTCACTCTAGAAGGGAAGATTGATGTTGAAACTGTTCAAGTGGAAATGAATAAAATTTGGAAAAATAAATTAGAAGAAGGATCAAAGGATGAACCGGTTTCTGCACCTAGTGTGGAAATCCCTGAACTGGCACACTGAGCTTCAGAAAAGTTTAGGGGGAACATATCGGTAAAATATTTTGAACCCCCAGTTTATATTAGTAAAGACATTAACCGATATATGTTACCTATCAATTGGTAGAAGATTTAAAGTGGTAAAAGGAAAAATTATGGTTTATGCCCTAATGGTGATGCATTTATTATGGTAGGTGAGAGTTGTTTAAAAGGGATTTTCATCATCATTATTACTTATCAGTATTCGAGAGAAGAATTTTCAAGAGAATAGTGACAAAGAGAAATTCATTTAGTGATTCAATATGAATTCAAAAATCTTCTAGAGGAATCCAGAGATCTTTTTCAATCTATCAGTGAAGAACACTAAGTGGTGATCTAGCAAACGAACTGGTGTATTGTGAGCAACATTGGCAAACCCTAAATTTTGGATTGTGAAGGTATTTCTCAAATTTCTTTCTTATCATGGCTTTTGCATTGCACTCTAGTTCTAGTGCACCTATAGATTCAACCAAATTTCTTCTAAAGAAAATGAAATACAGTGCCCTATCCCAAATACCCATCGGAGTTATTGTTGAGAAAGATATTTCAGGGTATATTGACTATAAACTGGAAGACCTAGAATCCCTAGTAATCCATTCCCAGCTAAGTCTGTTCTATTGGAATGATAAGAAAATCAAACCTGAGTATAGTATCCTTGAAAAGATGAAACTGCACAATGTGGTATATTTTTTGGAAGAGTTCATAGAAGAACATATCTGCATCATCCTCAATAGAGTACACAATGATAAGATGTATCTCAAGCAGATGCATGACATCACACTGGAAGCAATTCATGTCATCATCAATTTCTGCAATATTGGAGAGGTACCAGCTCTATAAAAGGTCACCAAAATGGAATGAAAAAGCTCATTGGTTCTATGAGTGACCAACGGGCGATGACCGTCAACACCATTAAAGATGATCTGGTGAAATATGCTTGCATGGTGATTGGTTACCGGATATTCTATGCCAACAGAATGAATTATGTCTGTACTGCTGCGGTGAATGCCACTTACAAAATGATTAAGGAAGACATTACATTTGAACTATGTACCTATTTACAGAAGCAATTTCTACTAAACCTAAATTCCATCAAACAGGAAAATGCTCTAAGGTTAAGATTTGGCCAACTTTTGGTTAGTTTATTCTTCTGCTTTCAAGGTTATTTCTCTGGAGCAGGTGATGTGCAATGGTCTGCTAACCTACCAGTTTCTAGGAAAATCAAGGAAAGTCTTCAAGTAGTAGGAACTGGATATCCTGAGGTACTTAACAAGTATTTTGATGAATTCAAGTGAAAAATGAGCCAGAGAATAAGGATATCTGGTGATATTGTGAAGAAGTATGAAGATGACATCTGCTTCACAATAAGGATTGATGACTGCATAATGGAAGCAGTGGAACTAAGAAAGGAAGTAGTTTAACTAATGGGGTATGAAGTGATGTATGACATATTGATCAGGTATGCCTCTACCCTACTTGCCTCACCATTGGATGTGAAGAAAAAGAGAACCGGTACCTACTTAGAGAGGGTCACACCGGTTGAAGAACCAAAATAGAAAAAGGACAAAGCAGTGCCATTGGTATCTGCACCGGTTACCTCTGTGGTCACTAGCTAAGAAGAAATCTGAGGTTATTCCTACAAAAGTCTTTGAGAGGAAGCAAAAAACCGAAACTAGCTCACCAGAGTTAGAGGATACAACCAAAGAAGACAAGGCAATCAAGCAAGAAGGCGAAATCTACCGATAATGTTCCTACAACATCGGCACTGATAAATATAGATATTTCCTCTTATATGCCAATGACACATTGTCAGAGGACTATTAAGAATATTAGGAGAAAAGCGCTTGATGATTTAAAGGTGTATTTTGATGATTTTACTGATAATGAGAAAGAAGAAGTAGAAGAGAAAGTCTTTAAATATTTGTGTGTTAATGACCAAACGCCATCATAGATTAGATCAGTTACAACAAATTCTTTGTATAATTCTTTAGATAAAAAATAGCACATTGCCATTGAGAAAGAATAGGAGATCAAGGAGAAAATTTTTGTACAATACTTTCCTGATACTTCTAATTTAGAATTATTTGAGATAATGGATAAGAACAAAGGCCTCTTCTTCATGAGAAGGAGAAGACTCAAACTACTAGAAGGTAGAACTTTTGAAGTGGAAAAGGACACACATTTACATGCTAAAGGTGCTATTAGGTTACACCAAGTATCTGAAGCCAATAAGAAGGTTGAACAAGAACTTGACCTATCGTCAGGCAAACTGGATGAGGCATTTGACATTGAAGGAGAAAGAGTGACAGAACAACCTATTGATGTAGATGCATTAGATAATGAGGATGTCACTCTAGACAAATAGAAAGAGAAATAGGATAAAGAAAAAGTAGAGAAAGAGAAATAGGATAAAGAAAAAGCAGAGAAAGAGAAACAGGATAAAGAAAAAGCAGAGAAGAGAAACAAGACAAGGAAAAAGCTGAAAAAGAAAAATAGGACAAAGAGAAAGAAGAAAAAGAAAGGCAATAAGAAAATAAGAGAAAAAAAGAGGAGAAGAGAAGACAAGAGGAAGGAAGAAGAAAGGAAGGAGGAAGAGAAGAAAATGTAGGAAGAGGACAAGACGAAAGAAGAAATGGAGAAGAAGAAAGAGGAGCAAAAGAAGAAAGAAGAGGATAAGAAAAAAGTAGAAGAGGAGAAGGAAGTAGAGAAGAACAAACAAGTGGAGACTCCTAAGGCAATCAGTGATCAAACCAAATAGGTTAATATCACCAGTCCTATTAATCTTCAATTAGCAGATGAGTCTGAGCTGCTTTAGAGCATCAAACTTGCACAGGAGAGACTGGAAGAATTGTGGAGGAAGAAGGAACATGATGCCATACAAACTGCGATTGACACTCTTACTAGTCTGATTCCTAGTACCAACCTCCTCAGTACCGATTCCTCTCTGCCCAAGCTTAAACTTCTATGTACCGCAGTGGAGGACCAGGTACAATGCTTGGAAGATGGTGTTGAAGCCACTGCCAAGAAGAATCATGAAAAGGTACTCAACACTGCCTTAGTCAAGAAACTGAATGAGCTCTGGTCACAACTACTGAAACAACAAAAGGATATCAGTGTTGCTATGGATGAGGGCAAATTACTTTTGAGTAAAATCTGCCAACCCCATCTATTTTTTGATGATGTGCTTAACCAGAAAGATAAACTCCAATCAAAGTTCCAGGCATATATCAGCAATTTCAAGATACCATATTATTCATTCACTACATATGGGCAAACAATTCATTGTTATCAGCAGCAAACTACCAAGATGGACTTAGAGATCAACAACCGATCTAAATATTTGCAGGAGCTACAACTACTCTTATTTCTTAGACTATAGATTATTCAGAAATGTTTTCTAAATCCGGAGGCTATCACGGTAACTCAAGAGATGAGTACCATTGATGCAATGGAAGAATTGTTATTTCAAATGCAAATTGAAAGTGAGGTTGCTACCTCATTACTTGAGTCATGGACATTGGTTATGAAAACTTTTATGAAGGACTTTAAATCTATTTTTGATAAGTTTCATTCCTTATTGTCATGAACATCTACTCTATTTTTAATGATAATGAGAAATAGGGGTTATTCTACATTACTTTGTCATTGCTAGCAAAGGGGGAGTAGTACATTAAAATTTTGGTGAATGTTACCATTTCATGTATACTTTCATGTTACCACTTTGGAGAGTAGTGTACATTGTAATTTCTACAAAATGGATAGTGTATATACTTAGGGGGAGTAATTTTGATTATTGCATTTTTATTGTAAAAAGACTTAGATGTCAAAATTTTCCTAAGTGTTGCCATCAATTCCAAATGGGGAGATTATTGGCATTTTGATGATGTTTTGATTGTCATTGATGGAAACACTTTCTTGATGATGGACGCACACTTTCTTCATTTATGAGTTATGCTCAACTGCTAATTGTTCCAACCGGTATTGTGTATTATTGAATGTATAGTCTTTAGACTATTAGTATTTTGCAGAAGTTGTTTACCGATTACAGATTGACTGAAGAGATCAAGTGGTATGGAGACCTCAAGTGGTTCAAGGATCACAAGCAATATGAAGGACCCAAGTGGTAGTTAACTTTTGATCAGAACACTATGTTCTACCAGTGTTCATTTTTGACAACCGGTAATCGGTATATTGTATTAACCAGTATTACTCTATGATGAGTTAGCAACTGGTATTTCTGTAATATGTGATGAGTTATCATCAAATGATACTTTGGTGGTGATTTTGTGTTGTGTTACCAAATGTGTCTAGATGCACTAAACCTAGCAACTTGTAGTCTAATCCTATTGGACCGACATGAAATCAGTTTCCTTTATAAGGAGATCATGTCTAGGGTTTACATGTATGTTGTATGAGATGTGTGATAGAAAAGGTTATGTGTGATCTTTGCAAAGAAGATTAAGTTTGTGTAAAGAGATAGAGTGTGGAGATATTGAAGACTAAAGTAATGCTAAAATGCATTAACAATGAGTTGTCAAGGATCTAACCAAGCATACTGTGCTAGTATCTAGATCACTCGCTTGTTGATTACTAATATCTTCGATAAGTTTGAAACCCTTAACCGGGTAGGCCTAGAAAAGCCTTTGTAAATCCTCTAACAAGGTGGTTCACAACTGTGGATCTAAAATCCTTTAACAAGGTACTCTTTAACAGGACTTATCTCCTAACAAAGATCTAGATTCCTAATAGGATCTGTTCTGGTGAAGAACATTGTATGACCTTAACCGGTCTGGTTTCTATTCTGCAGATAGTTACTTGTGAGTTTCTGCTCACTGTGGTTTTTCCCATTTGGGTTTTCACATCAAATATCTTGTGTTATGGTGATTGTGCTCTTGTGGGTGAATGCTTTGTTTTCTATTTGGTTTGCATTTATCTTAACCGGTTTATTAGTGAATCTATTTTACTGGTTATCTACTAAGCTATTTAAGAGTTTGATTTCAGTAATTTTTTGTATACTAATTCACCCCCCCTCTTAGTATTCATCAGTAGCTTCATTCTTTCATTTGGTACTTCACCGGCAAACACTTCACTGGTAGGAAGGATTCTATGGGTGTCGGCTTTGAAGATCGACATGATTTGCAGATCAGACAAGGATAATAATAGACAAATAGGGTACCGATATAGGAGGCTGAAATCATTGGGAGATCTAGCAATCAAGAATTCACTTTGTTATTTATGTATACATATAATGATCTAACATGAATAATCATTTTGTATTATCTATGTAAGCTGACATGAGTCATGAAGTACTGTAAAGTTATATAGGTCAGTTACTAGATCATTTTGAGATATGATGTTGTTAGATTAGATCAGTAATGCAAAGATCATGTATATGAGGTCATTTGTGTAAGAGATCAATATTCTTTAATGATCTGTAAATGAATTTGCATGTGCTTATAGAGCGAAGGTTATTCTAGTCAAGGTTTAGGGTTTCAAAAACAAAATAGTCAGAGCTTGAATCAAAACTCGATCAGGTATAACAAATGCATTAAATGAGTTCAATTTTATGTTTTATTATTCAAAATGATTGTAGTCAGTGAGACTTTTGTGTGTTGAGTAGTGTGCTCTAGGTAGTAATCCTTCTTGAATGTGCAGGCCCCCGTATTATGTAATATGTCTTCAGATGGCCAATGAATTGATATTGTGGGTCACAAGTCCCACCGCATATTAAAATAAGGTTAAAACTAAACATCCCACCAGAACACTGATTCACCCCCCCCTCTCAGTGTTCTTGGATTCCAACAATCTCTTAGGCTTGAGTACACTTATGGTTAAGCTCAATACCAGAGGTCTTACACCTCTTACACAAACCCAATTTGATCACCTATGATTGACCAAAATCTCTGCATATGATTACTATAGATGTCTAAAAATGGTCAATGCTTGGGGAGTCATACTTTAACATTTGTGCATTACCTTATTTTAGGGTTCTTGCATTGCATTAACATTTCTTCTATGTTGCACACTTGGTCTTTATCATTTGCGAGCATTGAGTCCTTCTTCTGCATTCCTCATTTTTATCGCTTTCAAATTAGGTCTTGTCGATAGCAATATTCAGTCATGATTTTGGTCGATCTTATCCTGTCACATCATGGTGCGTGCTCATTTATCATCATTTTGGACATCGTCAATCCTAATCGATGATAGAATTAGGGTTTTGTCCTCTTGTCAATCTTTCAATCATCTTTAGCTTGTTAGTAATCATTTGTGATTATCAACTTATCAATCTCATCATTTTGCAATCAATTCATCATCGGTCCTTGTCCTTGTCAATCTTGTCATTTTGTGATCGATTCATCATCGATCCTTGTCCTTTTCAGTCATGTCAATTTGGATCGATTAGTCATTTTTCCTCATCAATTGGCACCTATCAATTTGATCTCCTTGTCAATCTTGGTCAATTTGTCATTGATTTTTGTCAACCAATCTCAATCATTTATCAACATTGGTCCTTTGTCAATTAGAATCATGATTGCACCTACATTAATTTCTTGTTGTCATGACCTAATTCCTTGTCCTCTTATTTCTAGGGTTTTATGATTTGTTCATTTAATCCTTTTCTTCTTCTTTGTGGGTTAAATAAATCTATTTATTTAATCCTAGGTCTCTTTCATGAATTAATTAATGGATGAAAACCTATTAATTAATTCACCTAATTTCTATTTCATCTTTTTCCTCAATTTTCTAATTTTCTAATTTCTCCTAATTCCTAATTTCTATTTCTCCTATTTTCTTTAATTTTTCTAATATTTGCCCTAATTTCATTCCCTCATTTTCTCCTATGTTTATGCTTCCATTTGTTGCAATCATGGAGGCTATTTTCTCTCTTCCCTTTTGTCATGGGAATGGCATTTCAATCTTGTCATAATTTGTCATACATCTTGCATAGCAACTTGTCATAATTTGTGCATAATTTGTCATACACCTTGCATAGAAAATGTCACACATTTGTCATAATTTTGCCATTCTTGATTTGAATTTCCTTTAAAATCTCTTGATGCTAATCTTGTCCTCTCTCCAATTTGTCTATAAATTGTATGATTTTCTTCAATGAAAAAGAGGGAGATCAATCACATTTTCGAGTAAGCTTATACTATGAATTTCATCTCTCAACAACTTGCTTTCCACTTGCATTTTGCACTTGTAGGTGAGATCCACATCAAATTTGAAGGTGAAAGAAGAACAATGGAGCCACATGAAGGAGATATCTACGTCCATTTGCTTCAATTTCATTTGATTTGATATCTTGTCTTTATGTCTTCATTGATTGGATTGGGATTGCTTTCATAGAAGCTTTAGGTTTTTTGGTTGTCCTAATTGCTATTGTTTTGATGATTTTCAATTTCCTAATCTACATTTTCTGGTGAACCCAATGTGAACTAACCCTTTAACCATGTTTTGAGTGCTTTTGAGCTGTTTGCAGGTGAATAACTCAAGAAACAGGGCGACTCGAAGCTTTCTGGACACTTTTGTGCCTATGTTGATGTTTCCTACGCCTGTGTTTGAGTTTTATGCACCTGTGTTTGAGTTTTCTGTACCTGTGTTGAGGCATTTCGCGCCTGTGCAAGGCCAAAAACAGAGGTGAAATCAATTTTTTTTACTTGCAAATTTGTTTGTTTTCATTCTATTTCTTGCATTCTGGTTTTTCTTTGGTACTAATTCTCTATCCAACATCTTGGCATTGCATGTGACGAAGACTAAAAATGCAACCACTAACGAATCTTATACAGGACGCGATCAAAGGCTCTCATTAAAACATCTTGCTTGCGATTTTTAAAGTAGTTGCACATTTCATTTCTTAAAGGTTAATGAACACCATGGATGCTTTGTCTATTTTTAATTTGATTGCATTTTTTAACCCTTAGAACTGGGCCTGCCTCCTGATTTGCTTGGCACTTCGCACAGGCATTGGTGAGAGGGAATGACCCAAAGTGGTGATGGGCTAAAGCCAAGCTCTTCTGAACCACTCTAAATAACTGTGGATGCAACAAAAGTTGTAGACAACGGGTGTTGGAATGGTATTGCGATGATTTATTTGCCAGATCAATACCCACCCAAACAGATGCCCTTACTAGAATCTCTTTTTTTTAGATACCAAAATCCTTCTATCTGTTGGCTCAGGTGTTGTGATACGAGCATGCCAAAGACACCTCTCATGTACTCCTCAGTTAGAGATAGCAAGTTCTTGGGAAGTGATGCCCCTTGAACTTGAAGCTTGGTATGCCCGAGAAGTGAGTGCACTATAAGGGGGAGCCAGTGCTACCAAGCATCTGGCTATCTGGCTGAGTGCTGTATTTTATGGTTAGAGGATTCAATAGGTATTTCCCTTGCCAAACATAGGATTTATTGTGAATGTGCTTGATTGTCTTGAGTCAAAGTCAAACAAACATTTTGTCAAAAGTCAAATAAAAAAAAAACTTTCAAAAGTACTCATAATCAACTTGGGTTTTAAAAATCAACAACCTTCAATTCAAAACAAAATCCAAACAAAAGTCCAAATTTGTCCAATTATTCATCCAACATTTGAACATGGCTTGTCAAAACATTGAATATCTTTGTTTCAAAATTCATGTCACTTTAGGCTAGGTTTTGCATAGTCCAACTTAGGTCCTAGGATATATTGTCATCTCCCTTCATTTTAGTCCTTTCATTGCAAGCGTCCTGATTTTGCACTTAGGTTCAAAATCATTTCCCTAAGTTTGCATTTCATTGTCATATCCAAGCTAGATTTCCATTTAGGTGACATTCATGCATTATCCTTGTCATGCTAAAATTAGGTCTTGCCTAGGTTGCATTTTGCATATTCCAAGTCATTGGTCTTTGCATATCTTTATCATTGTATTGTCATCTTGTCTTGGCTTCATCTAGTCATATCATATGCTTAGATCATTTTCATGTCATATCCTAGGTCATTTTCATAATCATTGCCTTCTTGCATTTAGTCTCAAAAATTTGGTTTGTCAAACTTATAAAAATCAAAACTTTCGATGATACCCTAAGTTGTTGTTAGGGAGTCTTGACCTTGTCTAAATTTTTTCCTTTCATTAATATCATTTTTGTCAAACCTATCTTAGTATCCAAGCATATAGGTGAGACATTATCAATTTGTCCTATTGTCATTTGGTCCTTTGTCCTTTAAGGTCTTGGCTTCATTTCAACTTCCCAAGGTTGAGTCTTTAGGTTTGCATTCTAAAAAGTTTGTCCGAATCTTGAAAAACAACAAAAACATAGGTTGCATTCTTTCCATAGATTTCATTTTCATCTATTTAGGTTGCATTTAGTTGCATATCATACATCATCCTTTTAAAATAAAATAAAATCCCAAAAATATTGCATTTGCATAGTGACATGCTTGTTGAAATAAGGTCTCAACCTTCTTATGAAGCCATGTCATCACAATTGAGCAAACAATCATGTCAATCCAATCTCTACATGTCTCATAACTTGGATCAAACCTATCATGATGATTTAAATGTCCAAATACAAAAACTAGAGGAGAAAATAGCTCAAGAAAAGGAGATATTGGAACGAAAAGTGAAAAACAGTGAGAAGATTAGATCCCAAATGTCCAAAACATTTCAAAAATTTCAAGGTCCAAACCCAAACTTTGAGCCAATTGATGTAAGATCTCTTATTGAACAATCAAACATACCATCTCTCCTCTCACAAATAGAGACGATGAAACAATTTCAAGAAAAGAGACAACAACATTATGTGCCTCCACAACAAGAACAAGAAGGTGTTTATTATCAATCACATTTTCAACCATCACAACCAATTGTCCAACAGTTCAAACATTTCCAACAGACACAACTAATGGTCCAACATATACAACCAATTGCCCAATTTCAACAATATGTCCAACCAACTATACAATGTCAACAAATGGTTCAACCAATGGTGGAATATCAATGTCAACAACTACAACCAAACATTCAAAAACAAAGGTTGCAACACACACCAACCCAAGTTTCAAACATGTCAGAACAATTGAACCAAGTACAATATCAAAACATGACATCAAACCAAGACCAAATTCTTGCCAAGAAATTTAAAACTATAAATCCAATCATGTCAAAACCTCACAAGGATTCAAATGCGTCTCCAAAGAAAGGTGGCCTTATTAAACAAATCTTAAAGAGATTCCTAAGTGATTTTCCTAAGGATGATCAAAATCATACACCAATGTCTAACAATGGCTCATCCATCCATCAAGAATTTGACCCTCAATTTGCCTCCACTTCCCCTCCCATTCCATCATATTTTGAAGTTTCACAAGAGCAATTTACACCATCGCCTCCAAATGATGTATCAAATAATGCATCCTCCCAAGGATTGTTTGCCATAGAAATATATGCTAATCAATTCATTTATACAAATCCCTTGTACTATTTGGAAATGCAAGATTTAATGCCATCAAATGCTTCTCTTTTAGAGAGTCCCATTCAAATTCCATCCCCTTCGTACCAAAGCATTAATCCCTTGCCAAAATCCCCCATGCATATCCAAAGTCCAACCCAATGTCAAGAGGATAATTTAGAGCATGAAGAAACGTGTCTTGAAATAGATGAAGATCAAGATCTTAAAACCTTATCATCCCATCCAATTGTTGACCAAGATCCCATTTCCCCAGACACTCACAATGATTCACTTATTCCTGTCAATTCTATCCAAGAACACAATGTCCTTTCAAATCCCATTGACATTCCACTTCCTAAGAAAGATCAAGATATCCCTTCCATCCTTTCTGATGATCCCATTAAAAGTCAAGAGCAAAGCACATTTAAAGAGGATTCCAATGATCTTACTCCTTGTCAAGATCAAATTATTCCTTTAAATCATCCACAAGATCCTTTTGTTCCTCCATCTCCGTGTCTTAATGCTCCATATACACTCCAAGATCTCATTTGTTTTGATGATCCCATTATTTCTCCCATTCTATCTCTTGAAGAGCCTATCATTGAACCATTTCCACTACACAATCCTAGTCCCCCTCATGATTCTAACATGTCAGTGCAAGATGTTCATGAACCTCGACATGCATAATGGGTTCTTCCACTTTGGTGCAATCCGATCCACTTCAAGATCTCATTATTTCTCTCATATCATATCCACCTCATAATGGACTCACATCTTCTTCCCAAAGAAAAGAGTATCCTACAAGTCAAGATATTCATAAAGGCAAAGGAGTAGATCTCCATAAGCAAGAATCCCTTCATGTTAAAGAAAATATTAAGGGTCATGGCCTCAGTGAAATTCCTCAAGATGTGGGTACCCCTACTAAATCCAACATCCCTTCAAAATCCAAACATATCCCTTCCCCTTTATCCTTTCCATCCATCTTAGGTCCTTATAATATCCCTATGTCCTATATGCAAGGTCAATAAAGGAACACATATTTGAGTAACTTTCATCCATGCAAAAGACCTCCACTTCATTCCTATCCATCCATGCATTCCTTTCCCCCTCCAAGCAATTTGGATGCCAAGCATAAAAGTCATAAGTCTAAAAATCCACATGTATTCAAGGATCAACATGTCCAATATAATCAACATGTCAAAACAAAGAAAAAATTGATCTATAAAGCAAAGGAAAAATCCAAAAGGTCACAAAGGTCCATTGCTCAAAAAAAAAAGTTAAAATCTATATGGGTTCCTAAATCCCTTGTGTTGGAAATGCACTCCAAGGAACCACAAAAGCATGAAAAATAAAAAACCATGTGGATCCCTAAGCAGCTCCTTGAAGCACAAAAGCCTAAAGAAACATCCAACTTGGCATCCAAAGTTGCTATTCCTCCATCCAACCCTCTCAAATTTGTTCCTCCATCACCTTCTTCATCCATTTTGGGCCCTTATGTCCCAAAATCCCAAGCTATTCCTCCATCCAAATCTCACAATCTGAGATCCATTTTTCCTCCATCAATCCACCACCCATCAAGGTGTGTTCCAATGGTGATCTTGCCAACATTTCCGTCCACTAAAGCCCAATTCTTCTAATACTCTATCCATTATCCAATGCATATTTTTCATCCTTTGATCCCTTTGATCCAATCCTTTACATAAATCCTTGCCTTAGTTTCATCTTATTTTCCATGTCCTTATCCTACCAACGTCTTTGAGCATACTTTTAAAGGTCATGGTCCATTTTCTTTTTAAGGCTACTATCCAAAAAAATAAAACAAGACGCTTGAGTCCTTCTTCCTTCCCCTATCATGTGTCCATCTTCAATTGAAAAGTCAAAATCAAAAAAAAAATTATTCAAAAAAAGAAAAAAAGAAACAAAAAAAAAAAAAAGAAAAATAATTCGTCCATTGGTGAAAACCTGGCAAACATGCACCTTGGGCAAGTACCATGATGAAAACCTGGCAAACAGGCATCATGTGTAATCCATGAGCTTCTTGCATGTCATATTTGGGGGTAGGTTTTATCCTGTCATATCCTATTACCCTTCATTATCCTGTCATATCCTATTACACTTCATTATCCTATCATATCCTATTACACTTCATTATCCTATCATATACTTTTGTCCTTCATTGTTCCATTATCCTATCGAACCCTTGTCATTACCCTTCATATCCTATTGTCCCTCATGTCCATTTCCTCTTTCCACCTCTGATCTTGACAAGGCTGAGGATCTTCATGAGCATCATGCATCTTATTTGTAGCTTTTAGTCCATCATAGCTTTTGGTCTTTATCCATTTGCTTATTATAACCTTTCATCCATATTCCCTAGCTTATTGCAACTTTCTGCCACTATCCCTTAGCCTATCCCAACCTTTAGTCCATGTCCCTTATCCATTCTTGGTCTTTCTTATCACTATCCATACACTCTTTTTTTTCATTCCTTGATCTTGGTCTATAATAAGGACGCAAAATTTAAACATGGTTTCCAAAACCTTTTGACATGTCCCTCATGCCATGTTCCTACTTTACATTGTCATATCCAGTTGCTTGTCCCATTGTCTCCATAATAAAAGAGCTTTGTCTTCCCTCTATCCACCAACATTTCAACAAGCCTATTTATTCACCTATCATATTCCTTTCCTTGCTAGACACTGGGGGCAAAATCATAAAAATCAAATAAAGTCCTAACAAAAGCAAAAATCCAAAAAAAAAAAATCATATAATGTCCTGAAAAAATCCCTAAAAATCATATAATGTCTTGAAAAAAATCCCTAAAAATCAAATAATGTCCTGAAAAAATCCCTAAAAATCAAATAATGTCCTAAAAAAATCCCTAAAAAAGTCAAATAAAGTCCTGAAAAATGAACAAAAAAAATTGTAAAAAACTCGAAATTCCTACAAAGTGGAAAACATCAAAATCCAAAAACAATTTCTTTTGAATTTTGCATTTTGTCAATAAATGGTCCCCTTTGTGCATAGACAGATCGCTGAGCATACATCCAATGACAGTCAATCAAACATTGTGCTTTAATGAAATCACGCATTAACAGATAAACTGTTCGACCACGCAAGCATTCAATCTTATTACAGTTGTCACATCAATCAAAATAGCATCAACATTACCATTGGTCCTTGTCAACATTATCATGGGTCTTATACAAGGTGTGGTATACTTGAAACCAGAATGGGTCCTATCTTTGACGGGGTATCGCATTCCCTGAAAGTAGACAGCATGATCATTCTTGTTTTCTACTTTTGACAATGACGATCAGATTGTTTGTTTGACTTGGTTGAATTTGTGCATCTTATCTTTTTACTGATTTATCTTTGGCTTCGATCATGTTCCTATGTTGCCTGATGATGTCACTGAGTGATTTAGAGTGACTAGGATGGTTCATGGTCCCTTTCCTTTTTTTTTGTTGTGTTTGTTGTTTATGGAATGTTTGTCACAAACTGGGGCAACTATATCATTGGGTGTCTATGATAAGTATGTTTGCTTTGTGAGTGCCACACATACCTCGACCCTTGATGTATGCACCCTAGGATGCTTCACTCATTCCTTGTGTGCGATGTGTCTATCTTTTGCAAAAGGGGTTGCATTCCAGCTCTGGCCTTCAATGCCATGATGCTCTGCATCTGCTTTGCTACAATAAATAAAGGTTCTCACCTACTTATGTGCATTTGTGAAAGCAAGTTTTCCTTCATCTCTAACTGTCTTCTATCTAATTTCTTCTTACTAACATTTCTTCCATCAGTCTTGGTAGTCCGTTCAGTCTAGTTCTCCGATCTCCACCTTATCCCTCTTTTCAGGATTATCTGTGCACTGCTTTTGGTCAAACTAGAGTCATAAGTGCACAATTGCGCTTGTGCACACTGTCTTGCACTTGTGCAGCATCAAGTTGTGCCTGTGTACCTTACACAGGCATAGATCTACATTTTTCCCTCCCCTGTGGGCCCCGCAATGTCCCGCAATCAAGCAAAATTCATGAAATTGAACATATGGGTTTTTGAGCTACATACCATTGCTCCCACATCATCTAGTCGTCTGTAGGTGCGTACACATTCCCCAAGGTGATCTGCCATTGGAATGTTCACCATCTCTCTTCAAGGGTCCTTTTTCGTGAGCAACAACTCCTCCACTTTGGCCAATGCAAATGAACTCTTTTCCTTCTCCTTGTCTCCTATATAGATCTTTGTTAGTACCTAGATGGATGTGCATGCTCTCCATCTTATTATGTTCATGTTCTTTTGCGCCTTCCACTACTTATCCTTTGTGCATCTGACCTTCGAGTTTTTATTCATTCAAACCTATCATCTTCTGTCATTCTTATCGATCACTTGGCCTCCTTTCTAGATTTTTCTGGCCAATTCCTCAAGGGGGCATGCATATGTCATTGTTATTGTCTGGGGCATTTTCATTATTGTTCTTTGAAACAATGCTTAAAATTGTATTGTCTCAAAGAGGGGCAAAATGTAGACGTCTAAAATTGGTCAATGCATGTGGAGTCATACTTTAACATTTGTGCATTGCCTTATTTTAGGGTTCTTGCATTGCATTAACATTTCTTCTATGTTGTGCACTTGTTCTTTATCATTTGTGAGCATCGAGTCCTTCTTCTATATTCCTCATTTTTATCACTTTTGAATTAGGTGTTGTCGATAGCAATCTTCACTCATGATTTTGGTCGATCTTATCCTATCGCATCATGGTGTGTGCTCATTTATCATCATTTTGGGCATCATCAATCCTAATCGATGATAGAATTAGAGTTTTGTCCTCTTGTCAATCTTTCAATCATCTTTATCTTGTTAGTAATCATTTTTGATTATCAACTTGTCAATCTCATCATTTTGTGATCGATTCGTCATCGATCCTTGTCCTTGTCAATCTTGTCATTTTGCGATCAATTCGTCATCGATCCTTGTCCTTTCCAGTCATGTCAATTTGGATCGATTAGTCATTTTTCCTCATCAATTGGCGCCTATCAATTTGATCTCCTTGTCAATCTTGGTTAATTTGTCATTGATTTTTGTCAACCAATCTCAATCATTTATCAACATTGGTCCTTTGTCAATTAGAATCATGATCACACCTACATCAATTTCTTGTTGTCTTGACCTAATTCCTTGTCCTCTTATTTCTAGGGTTTTATGATTTGTTCATTTAATCCTTTTATTCTTCTTTGTGGGTTAAATAAATCTATTTATTTAGTCCTAGGTCTCTTTCATGAATTAATTAATGGATGAAAACCTATTAATTAATTCACCTAATTTCTATTTCATCTTTTTCCACAATTTTCTAATTTTCTAATTTCTCCTAATTCCTAATTTCTATTTCTCCTGTTTTCTTTAATTTTTCTAATATTTGCCCTAATTTCATTCCTTCATTTTCTCCTATGTTTATGCTTCCATTTGTTGCAATCATGGAGGCTATTTTCTCTCTTCCCTTTTGTCATGGGAATGGCATTTCAATCTTGTCATAATTTGTCATACATCTTGCATAGCAACTTGTCATAATTTGTGCACAATTTGTCATACACCTTGCATAGAGAATGTCACACATTTGTCATAATTTTTCCATTCTTGATTTGAATTTCCTTGCAAATCTCCTCATGCTAATCTTGTCCTCTCTCCAATTTGTCTATAAATTGGATGATTTTCTTCAATGAAAAAGGGGGAGATAAATCACATTTTCGAGTAACCTTATACTACGAATTTCATCTCTCAACAACTTGCTTTCCACTTGCATTTTGCACTTGTAGGTGAGATCCACGTCAAATTTGAAGGTGAAAGAAGAAAAATGGAGCCACATGAAGGAGATATCTGTGTCGATTTGCTTCAATTTCATTTGATTTGAATATCTTATCTTAATGTCTTCATTAATTGGATTGGGATTGCTTTCATAGCAGCTTTAGGTTTTGTGGTTGTCCTAATTGCTATTGTTTTGATGATTTTCAATTTCGTGATCTACAATTACAACTTTATTTGCACTTAGATAATCCCATAGTCTTAATACCATGATCTACAAAGAGATCTTACATCATATTTTTACCAACCTAGGACCTAAACAATTAGGTCGGGCACCAAAAAGATAATACAATAAATCTATTACATAATCCCACAAACCAATGATAAACCAAGTTGGCCTAAGATTGAAACAACATAAAGCAATGAATAAATCCAACCAGAATGCATCGGGAGCATCAACTAACATGTTACATAAACCGATCCATAACCTAACAGAATAACATTAAGACCAGACCTAAAATAGGTCATCATAAACCAAATGCAACACCACCAATCAACTAGAACATGAATAAGATAACCATCAACATCTTGATAACCTTTTAGAGGCCACACCAACACCACTTATCAGATCCATCAAAATATCTTCAATAAATGTCTATCGGTAAAACCCTTACTAGTAACTAAAAGGCTTACTAGAAAAAATGATAGCTTCTGGATCATCAAATCCTGAACCAACTAAATGTGATACGCATCAAGAACACATGAATAACCAATCCAAACCAGTTCCACAAACCAAAACATATTGGAGAAGATCTCCAGATCAACATTGTAAACCAACCACTCTACCAGAACCTGGTAGATAGAAAAACAACTAGTGCTGACATCAATGACAAACATCAGTGTAACACATAATAAATTCCTCCAAATTTCCAACACCAACAACACTTAAACAACTCAGAAGTTTACAAGGTCGGCTTCAATCCATTAGGCACTTCATAGCATAGTTGGTAGATAAGTGCCACCCATTTTAATACCTTTTAAAGAAAGGTGTTACATTCAAATGATCAGAACAATGGCAATAGTTATTTCAAGCTTTGAACAATGATCTATTAACTACACTGGTTTTGATATCACTAGTCCATGGAAGACTATTACTCTTGCATATATCAGCCACCAACTTAGCTTTGGGATCTCGTTTAGCACAATAAGATGATCAAGGGAAGGAATGAGCAATCTACTAGTTAGTAGAACCCTTAAAGTCTATGAATTGAATTACACTAGTATTGAGTGTGCATGCCTAGTAGTGGTCTTTGCCTCCCAGAAGTTAAGACACTACATGATCAATCACAAGATCCAACTCATTGCAAAATTCAATTTACTAAAATACCTTATAAGAAGATCTGCACAAACTGGAAGGTTGGCCAAATGGTTAATGATCCTCAATGAATTTGACATTGAATATGTTGATAGGAAATCCATCAAAGGGAAAATTATTGTAGACCAATTGATAGAAGAATCAATGCTAGACCACCATCCTATGTTGATAGAATTTCTAGATGAGTCTGTCTTTATAGTCACAGTATCCAACGAGTCGAAATTATTTTTTGATGAATCACATACGAACCATGTTGTAGGAGCAGGAAATATGTTTATCACACCTCAAGGTGACTCTATTCCCAAGTCATTCAGAATAAGCTTCACATGCACAAATAACATAGCCCACTATGAAGCCTTGGTCATAGGACTTCAAACAATAGTGCAATGGAAAATAAAGGACCTACAAGTATATGGTGAATGTCAACTCATTATAAATCTGGTAAATGATGATTATGAAACCAAAGATGACAATATAACACCTTACAAGTAGTTGGTAGAATAACTAAAGCAATATTTCACCAATATCACATTTGAGAAAATCCCTAGAGTATAGAACAATGGAAATCAACTTTGGGATCTCTCCTTGACATGCCAGACTATGGAATTTAGTTTGAGTTCATAGTGGAACATGTTGGCATTGGGTTTTCATTTATGTCAACCGGTATGGGATGTCTACTAGTATGAGAGATGTATGTGCAACACTATCATGGAGGAGTATAGGTTGAGATATCTTTGATATCACTTTGTGTTGTAGGACACCGGTAAGGTAAGGAAGAGAATGTCATTCAGATGGATGACCACTGGGGTTACCAGTACACGAGTTAGTGCCTGACTTGTGTGGATGAGATGGATAGGTTACCAGTATAGTGTATCACTAGTAAGGAAAGGATGTCAATTGGTATGTTGATGTGATGACATGGAGAAGTTTTTTTTTCTTTTTGTTTAACTTAGAGAAGTGAAATTCCTTTATGTATTTATACTTGCAAATGATTTAGTTGTATGTTTAATTTTATTTATATGTATATATATAATTTTTATATAAATGTAATACTATCAATCCAGGGCAACCCCCTTTCATGCAAGTATTTTTTTTTTTATTTCGAACAATAATTAAAAAAAATAGATTAAATATTTTCTACAATTTGATCATTTTATTTATTTCCCTTTTTATTAATACCCTAGTTGCTATGTAGAAATAGTTAGGCTATCTAAAATAAGACTTTTCTTTTTGCAAAAATAAAGTAATTAAGAGAATTAAACAAACTTAACACAACATCTATTTAAATCTAGAAATGTAAAATAATCTTTAGAGATGACTTTAATAAACTTTAAATAATCAAACAAGTTTTTTTTTTTAATTTTTTTTTCTCTGCAAGTAAATAAAATGAGAGAATTAAATGAAATTTCAACAACACTTTATTAATCTAGAATTCCTTTAACTTTAACCATGCAAATAGGATTTAAATTGGATTATTTATTTCCAAAGCGACATGCATGCAATCTTTAAATCGTTTCTTTATTTCCTTGACTTATTTCATATGCATAAAGGGATAAAATAAATTTATTGTTTTTCCAAAATATTATCAACTCAACAAATATTAAATTCAGAAAAGCTTTAGGAACTAAACCTAGATTTATTCATTTCATTTTCTTGCAATACAACAAATAACTTATTCATTTCTTTAAATTACATTTAATAGACACTATCGTCATCCTACAAATAGCTCCCTCATTTAAAAATGAGGATTTTTACAACAAAATAATAAAAATATATCCAATCAGATTTCTGCAACAATTAACTCCATCGAATTTTCCACTTGTCCTAATCCTTTCCTTCCAATGACCTGCAAATAAAATCACGGATATGACCATGGAGTGCTCACCTCCCAGCCTAGGCTAACTAGTAGCCACCCCCGAGCTCAGAGAACCAAACCCTAGACAGGTAACAAACATGCAACCATAGAAGATAGAATACACACAAACTCAAGCACACTCCCAAACCCGAGCTACACTACACCACACATTTGTGATGTCTTTTTAAGGGTGGTAGTGGACCAAGTACCCTGAGGAGATTGCAAGTATGGTAAAAACAAATAGCCACCTCATGGCAAACAAAAATATATAGCCACCTCATGGCAAACCAAATACATCAATTATAACATAATCAATCCTTTATTCCTTATGCCCCCCAAGGCATTCATGCCTTATTTCCCTCCTTATGACCCCCAATGCATAAACAAGCCATGTAGCAAGGGTCACATAAATTCCCTTGTGATCGCTCTCATAACAAGAGTCTCTCACTTGAGGGATATCACTTGTACCACCCACAAGATCCTCCTCTCACCCAAGAGTAGCAGATCTTGATTACTCCCAAACACACATACAAAGTATAAGACAAAATACCAAATAAATTTCCTAGAGAACATGCACGGAAACAAACTTTTTTGACAAACATTACTTACAACACATGCAATAAGAAATCCATTATATGGTTAATACGACGAACCTTAATCTGCCCAAAGGTAGGTTAGTTTTGTTGAGGATGAGCAGCCCAATTCCACGGTTCTTCTCCTTCTACCCTTAGCTAACTCTCAAAACCAAATTCCATTTTTTTTTCTTTACAAAATTCTCATCTCCAAAAATGGAGAGTGGGTGATTACCGTCAAATTTTCCAATTCTTGCTTAAGAAGCCCATTCTCTCAGTTCTCACAAGTTTCTAAAAACTAAAGAGGAAGGTAAGACAAAATGGGAAAGAGAACTCTCATTTGAAAAGGAAAGTTTACAACTAGGTTCAAACTTCTAATTTCAGTTTTCGCACAACTCAGAAAAGTCAAATTTTAGAGTGTCTAAAAGGTCACTTAGGAGTAGAAACTTGCCTAAAATTACCCCTAACCCTTAGGTATACCTTATGGGTTTTAGGAAACCCTATTAAACTACCCCTAGGTGTTCATTTAACCCATTTTAAACCCCTCTGACGTTTATTTTCGGGTCAAACATATGTTGACCACCCCAAAGATTCTTTTCCTAAGGTATTATGACATCATGTTACCTTAAATGCAAAATCTATAGTTGAACACTTTCCGACCAAGAGACAACAAAAGAAATTTAAAATTAAACCCACACATGTGTCAAGTGACACAGAGAAAGCACTATTACAATTTCAACCATGAAAACATCTCTTGTGGATTTTACACAATTAACTTAAATACACTTAACACACATGCAACATATACTATTATGAATAAAATACAACACAAACGGGGTGTTGTCTCTCCAAATAGACAAACCCTAGCTTTACGCACATACATAGGTCTAGGTTTGGTTCTCCGTAATATTTCCATGGTCACATGGATAATTCCTGCGCAACTCAATTTACACATTAGTACTTCCAAGTAATCTCATATAATATAAAACACATGAATAATAATGCACTACAACACTCTGCATACAAGATACATTTATCAATCAATACATCTTTCATCCAAATAACTCAACATAACAATTATCATCATTCACATAATTTTGATCCATACATTAAAACATGCATTCCTATTTCTATCATCATAGTAAAGTCCTACAAATCCAATAATGGCATACCTCCTCTCAAATTTATCCTATTTTAGGATCATATAGAGTTATTTATCATAAAGCATATAAATGAAGCATCAACATTCATCAATGTTATCAAATCACGAAAACATATACGTTCTACATCCAGACATAGCTGACATACATTAAATCAAGATTATCCAGTCATTGGATCTTTTAGGATTTCAAATTCATAACATATCAAAATGTACACCATAAGGTGCAATAACTCTATAACTTGGTTCAATTACCTTCCTCACCAATCTATCTATCTAACACAATCCATTCTATTGAATTATAAAGCATTTATTAATAGGTCAAACATGGTCAACTAAGTAAATCAAAGCTTGGTTTGGTGAAGGCCTTACATCCTCCTCCCCTAGAGTTTGACTTACTCCTGGAAGTCGCATGAGTAGAATTTCGAAATAGGGACATAACCTTTCCCTCCATTTCCATAAGTTACTCAAACTTTTACCTTGCCTACTAGAAGGATGAAATACCAAAATCAACTTATTATTGTAATTAATTTACTATCTTCACAAGGTTAAGTTCTTAGTATTTTTATTACATTTCCCTTTGATCTTAGGTAGGTGTTTGCAAAGTTCTATCTTTCAACAACTTATATTATTTCGCCATCCAAATCGTATTAATAACACACATCAACTCCCACAATCAAGGTTACACATATTGAATTTTCTAGGAGTTCTACTTTGTTTAGGATTTGTTTAAAAGCATGTTTATCCTACTGTATTTTCGTCCATGCATGTTACTTAAGAAAATTGACATCACACTTAACCACAACGAATCTACTTATTCTACATTCAAGGCACCTCATTAGGGTGTTAATACACTATTTACTAGATCATCCTAGGTGCATAATTTCTTCCAACTTTCTTAGGTGGCAAGGCAAAATCAAATTTAGGTTCTCCAATTCCGCCCTTATATAGGGTAGTTTTCTACCACTAGGGATTAAAATGTTTTTATATTTATAGGCTCCAAGGTTTAAGTTTTATAGGGAACATTATTCACCATTTCCAAACATTGAGGTACCCTACAATCCCATTCCAAAGGAGTGATGGAAATTACTAATACTTATTTTAGATATCATCCACACAATCATCTCCATATACATACCAAATTTATCAGTCAACAATCATTACTTTCACAATTCATTAGGTCTAGGTCACACTATTGTTATGAACTTTCTCTTTCAGATTACTCGCAATTAATTTTACTTAGGAGGATATTCCTTCCTTTATCTTAATTTGATAAAACACATTCTTTGTTAATTCTTGTGCCTAATTTCACCCCTTGCGGTATTCTCCCTTGACACACTATCAGTGGTTCAACGAACATGATAGACATTTACACAAATCACATCACTAGGGCTAGTTGTATCAACCATCAAAATGACCACTTGACACTTTACAAGATCAAAATACAAGTTACTTCTGCCAAGTCCAATAAAAGAAGAAAAATGTCGGCAATTGAAAAATATTAAAACTAGAAACATGGCAAGTGCCATAGTTCATATAAAAAGAAACATAAATTTAGTGGTCCTCTCTTCATAAACAAAATAAATAAAAAGAAAGTTCTAGCCCTAGTGTCACAATATATTTTTCAAAGAAAATCAAAATTAATGTTGAATCAAACTTGAAACAAGATGACCATTCTAGCCATGCTATAGGGAGTAACTGCAACACATCACCCAGGATCACGCGTCCTGAGTGTGTTAGGAAGTGATTATTAGATGCTTGAGGTTTTAGATTCTTTAAATTCCTTTATCGATTTATGAAATACATTCTTATACAAGAGCTCACATTCTTTTTTTTTTTTTTAAATCATGTTCCATTTTAACCTTCACGTGCTTACTATTTCAAGCTACACTTTCTGATATAATCCACTATCTATACAGGGTTATTAACATCCTTAATTATATTCTAACAGGTGTTTGCACTAACTCTACCATTCTCCATCCAATTCCTCTTGCACTAATCCTTTTGAACACTTAATTACATGCATTCTATTCTTAATTAGAAGTTAAAGCTTGATAGGATTAAGAAAATTACTAACGTAACAAATACGACAACTCCTATTCTCAAGTGGGTCGAATAAATTTAATAAGGGCAATTATAATTTCACTCAAAAATCTCTTTCATTATAGTTGCATTTAATAGTACTTAATTAGGCCATCTTCTACTAAATAGACTTTTTATATAGTTACTTGGTTCAATATCCATTATTTAATAAATATCCAGTTTCCTCCATCATGTTAATGCATCCTTCCTTAAAAACTTAATTTATTATGGCTTCTATTAATTATCTTAATATGCAAAACCTTGATTCAATGATACGTGGCAACTCAAGTGTCGACACTTTCATGTCTTACACACTCGGTTGATAGTTCGGTACAAAATTGACACTTGTTTACTTAGAACCACTTAGGATTTGAATAATATAATCATATAATTTTATTAGGGACATCATTTGTTTTTCTTAGCATCTTATGCCAACTCCTTGTATTTTCACCTCCAATATTCACTTGCCTTCCCTAGGTAGGAGCTTGTTGCCAAAATTACTAACACTTATGGTTAAGAGCCATTTGGGGTGGAATTATTGTCAAGTAAGATAAAAAACAGTTGACAATAATTTCTGCCCACACATTTCAAGACATATTTCAAACAACTCGGAGAGTGGACTTATTCTCTCCTACTTCACTTAAGTACTTTGAAATCAAGGGGGTGTGCACTCGAAAAGTGGCCAACACCCATCCTTTTAATTAAAAATTTAGTAAAAAGGGAAGTTATCTCATTCCATATTACTTATTTATATTTACTTACTAGTCAAATCCGGCATATCACACCTTCGATCTCTTCAATCTAAATAAACCATCTTACCAGCCTAATATCCAGCTACCCATGTATGGTATAATGTAAGGATGTCCAATAATTACCAATGTCTTAAGACTCCTGTAACCTTCCTAGTTCTCCCCTTGCTAACCACATAATTCGGTTCCTTATCAATGTTCTCATAAAATATTTTATACTGCCAACTAATTCTCATCAATACTTTAGTATTATATTTATTGTTATACAATCTTTCCATAAGCCATTTCTATCTGCATGTTCTTCACTGGTACCTAAGGACTAACCATGATTGGGTTGCACTTTGCTTCTTAGTTTCTAAATGACATCTAGTTACACATTCCTAGATTATAGGATCCTAATACTTTTACACTCCTTGCACTTCAATGGAGATCTTTTGTTTGATTCCTAAATCAACTCTACTCTCTCTTCCATTATTTACTTTCTTCAAGATTATCTTCTCATAAAGGAACAAGTTGAGGTTTTACCTGCTTGTTTTTCCCAATTATGTAACCACGGATGAACTTAGGGTTTATGGTAAATACGTGCCTTTACCCAAGAAGTTCATGCCTCCTTTGTCCTTATTTAACTCACCTATAGTATTACTAGGGTTTTCTGATCAAGGGAATTTCCATTCATCATTTGAGTTCCTATCTGCAGGGTTATCCAACTCTAACTCCACTATATTGCTACAAACATAATCTAACATATGCTCTTAATAAGAAATTTATCCTGACCACATTCTTAAGGTACCTAGTCATTAGGATAGGTTAATGCTTCTTTCCTGAGATTCGCAAGAGTACCCCTTAACTCTTCTTCATTTATGTTCTCTATGTCGGCCTTGATCTTTTAACCATTATAATTTTCACATAGCTTAAAACTTAACTTAAACTGTCTCAGTTTTATTTATCTTGTTTATGGTGCCTTTATCTAAGGTCTAATTTATCTCGCTTGATTTGCCATGTCAAGAACATATCTCGATGGGTGGCATTCCTTTAGTTACCATCAGAGGTATTTTATTGAAAGATTAACTCCTCATACTTAATTTGATTAGGGAAGTTATTGCGTTTTAGGTTCCAATTGAATGGTAACCTCGTAGGTACAAAAGGTCTAATTTTCGTTAATAGACACCGAAATTACTTCATATGAATAAATAGTTGAATATTTCGCAGCCTTTGGGGTTCTATTTAAGCCATAAATATTATGACTAATAATTTCTAATTTCAGGGCTTTTAGTGACCCTTGGAACCCCTTGAATTGATATTTGTTGATCTGTTGATCTATTTATGTTTCACTTTGTTATATCACAAGTTTCCACCTAGGTGTTATACTTTAAGCCATAGTTCGTTTTCAACTAAGTTATGAATGGAGCCCATATTCACCAGTGTTTGAACTTAGGGCTCTGATACCAAAATGTCATGCCCAAAATTGAGGGCAAGAACGGGATAATTTTTTTAAAAAAAAATAACAACTATATAACAATAGGTTCGCTACACGACATGCACTATCATGTTTTGTCATAACCATATTCGAGCTAACTCTGATACTAAATCAAGTAATGACATAAATTTAAAATTCATTTGCAGAATACTAAATGATTTAATTTATTTTCTTATCTAACTTAGTCACTAGATTAATTAAATCATCTCATTTAAAATAGTAGATGAAGATGAAATTAATTTCCAATAACCCATACTTACATTTTTTTTTTTCCTAGGAACTAATTAATTTAGTCCTAACTCTTAGTTCATAAAAGTCAATATTTTATTTAAACAATAATTGATTTAAGATTAAACTAAATCGACAAAAGGTGCCATTGAATTTGGAATGAAAATATGTTCCTTAAGGTTTACTCCCATAAACCTATATCTAAGTGAGCTAAAATTAATTTCCCGTAGTCAAGAGAACTCACTAGATTTTTTTTATTTATAAATTATCGAAAGATTTTACTTCTTAAGTAATTTTAAATTAAACATATATATATTTTTTTTCTTTAAAAAAAAAAAAAAAAAAGACTCATTTGTTTATAAGAACATTACCAGAATGTAAAAACACTTAGTAACAATATTTTACCTCCCAATATATTGACTATATATATATATATATATATATATATATATATATATATATATATATATATATATATATATACTTTTATATATGAACTCAAATAAATTCCACATTGAATGAATCAACTAAGAAAACCCTAATTAAAAGAAAATCATTATAAAAATGCCCCCTTTCACTCATTTTTTAATACACTTCTTTATTTTATTATTTTCATTTTACCCTAGCCCTAACCGGGCTAGGGTTTTATTCTCTTTCTTGGACTGTGCAGGGCCGAAGGGTTTTATTTTATTTTTTTCTTTGGACGATGTCCAAAGCAGGGCACGCAAGGGAGGGAAGGGAGATGGTGGTGGGTTTCCCATGAGCGGTGTCGCTCACTGTGGGATACCATAGTGGCGGCGACCACTGCGGTCGCCCACAGTGGTAGCCCTCGGGCTGTTCACTATGGACGGCCGCAGTGGCAGCGCCCACTGTGGTCGCCCACAGTGGCGGCTCTTGGCCGTCCACTATGGACGCCCACAGTGGCGCCGGCCTTGGCCGCCCATAGTGGCGCCGGCCTTGGCCGCCCACAGTGGCGCCGGCCTTGGCCGCCCTCTGTGCCCAGCACAACGCTTGGCCATTGAAAAACCCCCACCCTTATTTCATTTTTTTTCTTTTATATATATATATATATATTTTAATCAAACAAGTATTTTTTTCTTTTTGTTTAAGTTAGAGAAGTGAAATTCCTTTATGTATTTATACTTGCAAATGATTTAGTTGTATGTTTAATTTTGTTTATATGTATATATATAATTTTTATATAAATGTAATACTATCAATCCAGGGCAACCCCCTTTCATGCAAGTATTTTTTTTTTATTTCGAACAATAATTAAAAAAAATAGATTAAATATTTTCTACAATTTGATCATTTTATTTATTTCCATTTTTATTAATACCCTAGTTGCTATGTAGAAATAGTTAGGCTATCTAAAATAAGACTTTTCTTTCTGCAAAAATAAAGTAATTAAGAGAATTAAACAAACTTAACACAACATCTATTTAAATCTAGAAATGTAAAATAATCTTCAGAGATGACTTTAATAAACTTTAAATAATCAAACAAGTTTATTTTTTTGATTGTTTTTTTCTTTGCAAGTAAATAAAATGACATAATTAAATGAAATTTCAACAACACTTTATTTATCTAGAATTCCTTTAACTTTAACCATGCAAATAGGATTTAAATTGGATTATTTATTTCCAAAGCGACATGCATGCAATCTTTAAATCGTTTCTTTATTTCCTTGACTTATTTCATATGCATAAAGGGATAAAATAAATTTATTGTTTTTCCAAAATATTATCAACTCAACAAATATTAAATTCAGAAAAGCTTTAGGAACTAAACCCAGATTTATTCATTTCATTTTCTTGCAATATAGCAAATAACATATTCATTTCTTTAAATTACATTTAAAAGACACTATCATCATCCTACAAATAGGTCCCTCATTTAAAAATGAGGATTTTTACAACAAAATAATAAAAATATATGCAATCAGATTTCTGCAACAATTAACTCCATTGAATTTTCCACTTGTCCTAATCCTTTCCTTCCAATGACCTACAAATAAAATCAAGGATATGACTATGGAGTGCTCACCTCCCAGCCTAGGCTAACTAGTAGCCACCCCCGAGCTCGGAGAACCAAACCCTAGACAGGTAACAAACATGCAACCACAGAAGATAGAATACACACAAACTTAAGCACACTCCCAAACCCGGGCTACACTACACCACACATTAGTGATGTCTTTTCAAGGGTGGTAGTGGACCAAGTACCCTGAGGAGACTGCAAGTATGGTAAAAACAAATAGCCACCTCATGGAAAACCAAAACATATAGATACCTCATGGCAAACCAAATACATCAATTATAACATAATCAACCCTTTATTCCTTATGCCCCCCAAGGCATTCATGCCTTATTTCCCTTCTTATGACCCCGAATGCATAAACAAGCCATGCAGCAAGGGTCACATAAATTCCCTTGTGATGGCTCTCATAATGATAGTCTCTCACTTGAGGGCTGTCACTTCTACCACCCACAAGATCCTCCTCTCACCCAAGAGTAGGAGATCTTGATCACTCCCAAACACACATACAAAGTATAAGACTAAATACCAAATAAATTTCCAAGAGAACATACACAGAAACAAACTTTTTTCACAAACATTACTTACAACACATGCAATAATAAATCCATTATATGATGAATATGACCAACCTTAATCTGCCCAAAGGTAGGTTAGTTTTGTTGAGGATGAGCAGCCCAATTCCATGATTCTTCTCCTTCTACCCTTAGCTAAAACTCTCAAAACCAAATTCCATTTTTTTTTCTTTACAAAATTCTCTTGTCTCCAAAAATGGAGAGTGGGTGATTACCGTCAAATTTTCAAATTCTTGCTTAAGAAGCCCATTCTCTCAGTTCTCACAAGTTTCTAAAAACTAAAGAGGAAGGTAAGATAGAATGGGAAAGAGAACTCTTATTCGAAAAGGAAAGTTTACAGCTAGTTTCAAACTTCTAATTTCAGTTTTCGTACAACTCAAAAAAGTCAAATTTTAGAGTGTCTAAAAGGTCACTTAGGAGTAGAAACTTGCCTAAAATTACTCCTAACCCTTAGGTATACCTTATGGGTTTTAGGAAACCCTATTAAACTACCCCTAGGTGTTCATTTAACCCATTTTAAACCTCTCTGAAGTTTATTTTCGGGTCAAACATATGTTGACCACCCCAAAGATTCTTTTCCCAAGGTATTATGACATCACGTTACCTTAAATGCAAAAGCTATAGTTGAACACTTTCCCACCAAGAGACAACAAAAGAAATTTAAACTTAAATCCACACATGTGTCAAGTGACACAAAGAAAACACTTTTACAATTTCAACCATGAAAACGTCTCTTGTGGATTTTACACAATTAACTTAAATACACTTAACACGCATGCAGCATATACTGTTATGAATAAAATACAACACAAATGGGGTGTTGTCTCTCCAAATAGACAAACCTTGGCTTTACGCACATACATAGGTCTAGGTTTGGTTCTCCGTAATATTTCCATGGTCACATGGATAATTCCTTCGCAACTCAATTTACGCATTAGTACTTCCAAGTAATCTCATATAATATAAAACACATGAATATTAATGCACTACAACACTCTGCATACAAGATACATTTATCAATCAATACATCTTTCATCCAAATAACTCCACATAACAATTATCATCATTCACATAATTTTGATCCATACATTAAAACATGCATTCCTATTTCTATCATCATAGTAAAGTCCTGCAAATCCAATAATGACATACCTCCTCTCAAATTTATCCTATTTTTGGATCATATAGAGTTCTTTATCATAAAGCATATAAATGAAGCATCAACATTCATCAATGTTATCAAATCACGAAAACATATACGTTCTACATCCAGACATAGCTGACATACTATAAATCAAAATTATCTAGTCATTGGATCTTTTAGGATTTCAAATTCATAACATATCAAAATGTACACCACAAGGTGCAATAACTCTATAACTTGGTTCAATTACCTTCCTCACCAATCTATCTATCTAACATAGTCCATTCTATTGAATTATAAAGCATTTATTAATAGGTCAAACATGGTCAACTAAGTAAATCAAAGCTTGGTTTGGGGAAGGCCTTATAGGTAAAGAGCATAATAGTGAGGAGGAGATCCAGTAGAGTAGAACAAAGGAGAGGTGAACTGATAGAGTTTATCGACAAGGAAGCAGTAGATGAGAGCAATAGAAGAATGAGTTGGTATAGCTGAGAAGGTGTCTCGCCAGCAGAGAGAGGTATATGAGATGGTTACAAGATTCACTTGTAATAGTAGTATTAATTTTGTATTTGTAGTTATCTTTGTGAGCACTGAGTTGTAGCTCGATGTAGGGGTTGTAGCTCCTCTGGGTTGTAGCCCATAAACAAGCTAGGGGTTGGTTCTCCTTCGGTTGGTGCCCTAAATCAAGGGTTGGTGCTCCTTGGGTTATATCCCTAAACATTGTAACAGAGTTTTTATTGTGAGGCTTGATTGGAGTAGTAGACTCCAGCAACATTGCTCACCAAGGTTTTTCCCATCTCGGGCTTTCCATGTACATAGTGGTGTTATGTGATGTCCCTTTATGTGAATGCATTTGTTTTGATCTCTCCACTAACCAGTAAGTCTGCATTAAGTTGGATCTGATAACTGGTATGCACACATATAATAGTTTAAGGAAAAAAATTTAGAGCCACTATTTCACCCCCCTCTCAGTGGTTCATTTGTTGGCATATGCACACTCCAATGAGACATTGTATGTGATTGAAGGTTTTGTCATTGATGATAACCTTGCAATCCTATGGCATCGACAAAGACATTATACTAGCATCAACAGATCACACTCTACACCAACACTCAGGTTACCAGCACTGACACAAAAGAAAGGAAGTATACTAGCACAGAGGCCGACAGGATTTTGTTGTATTACATTTTGTTTATTATTGTAAAAATTGTGTAAGCCAACTTGGAAAATTGTAAAATGACTCTTATATATAAAAGAGATCAATGTAGACATTTTGTGATGTGGGTAGAAGCATTAAGGAAAATATTAGGTAGACCTAATGTACGAAATATAGGTCAAGGGGTATATGTAAAGAACAAAGCAGGAACCAGTACTGAATCTGGCATTGAAGATGCTATTGTAAAGTAGTCCAAGATATTGGATTTGTATAATCCTTATTGTAAGTCAGTGATACTTCCCATTGAGCAGTGAGCTCTAGGAAGTTGGCCTTCCTACATGTGCAAGCCCCTATTGTAATTAATATTCTCTTATTGGCCAGTGAGTGAATATTGTGGGTCACAAATCCTACTGAGGTTTCCTCGTTATCATCTTGTGTTATGGTGTATTTTTCATGTGGATGTTCTTGATTCTGTTTATTGCATTATTTCTTGCATACTGGTACACTATGTTCTGCATGTTTTAAGTTAGGAAATTCTAATCACCGGTCAGATACTGATTCAACCCCCCCTCTCAGTATCTGTGGGACCCCTAAAAATTGGTATCAGAGCTTGGTCCTCTGTTTTTAGAAGCCTAACATCTTGAGGAAGATCTTGACACTGGTAAAGATGGAACATCTGATGAAGCAACTTGAAGGAGCTCTTATAGACTATGATGCAGAGAAATTGAAAAATATCAAACTAGAAGATGATTTAAGGGTAGCTCAGGATATCATTCTGGCACTTCAAGAAAATTTTACTGTTGCAAGAAATAAGAGAAGAGAACTTTGTGAAAAATTACAAAATGAGAATGATGAAAAGGAATCACTTAATGATATGATAAGCAAGTTGAAACAAGAGATCATGACAACAAAAAATGAAATGCAAGATATGACTATGAGATTTTGCAAAGAAATTGAGGATAGGAAGAAGAATGAAGAAGAATTGACCAGAAGACTAAGTGATGTAGCAAATGAGAGCACAAGACTTAGCTATGAAAATGACATGTTGAAGATAGATCCGATGCATACTCAGAATGACTCAAATGAACTGATGAGACAAAAAGAAATCTTGGAAAGAGAACTGGAAACTGCAAATCAACACAAAGAAAAATTCAAGAAAAGCTCAGAGGAACTTGGCACCTTACTGAAGAATCAAAAACCTAAAGGTGACACTTCTGGAATTGGCTTTGAAGTTGGTGAAAGATCCGGTATTGCAAATACTCAGGATCACAACAAACCGGTAAGACAACCTAATGCTTATAAATTCAATGGAAAATGCTTTAACTGTAATAAGTATGGTAATAGAGAAAATGAATGTAGATCTAGAAATTATCAGAATATCAACACACCCACCGGTCAATGTTCTAAATGCAACAAAGTTGGTCACAACTCTGAAAACTGCAGAATGAATGTGAGATGTTATGTTTGTGGAAGATTTGGACATTTATCTAATCAATGCAGAACCCAAACCGACATAGGTTATGGAAAAGCTATTTAGAAAAATAATGTAACTTTTTATGCATGTAACAAGATTGGGAATATTGCTAAATTCTATAGAAGTAAAGGAACACCGGTAGACAATGAAAGTTATAGCTTGAAAGGTAAAGAAAAAATTGAAGAGGTTAAGCAAGAATTCTCAAAACAATGGATTAGGAAAGCTGATCTAAACATTGGGAATACTCCTCCACTGGTAGAACCAACCAATGCTTCACCAACAAGATAGAGTGATGCTTCACCAGAAGGATAGAGCAGTGCTCCACCGGCAAGAAGTTCTTCATCTAATTGAAGAAAGTTTCCTTGAGGGTTTTGCAATCTAATGACACATGTGCTATTATTCCCTTGGTTAGAGATAAGTTGAAAATTACCTATTACTGGCGAACAATGTTAAGTGAATACTTAACCAGCATGCAATTAATGTGGTAGATGGTGAAGAGACATTATAAAGTTAAGGTTTTGGCTCCATTTCATTTCACCGTGATTTAAAATTTTTGAAGAGCGCGAACACTCTGAGCTAAGGCATTTCGAGCAAGAAGCAAGCACACTCCAAGCAATCATCCATCCAAGGTAGTAAAAGGTATTTAATCATGGCATCCACCTCTGCAATTGAATACATAGCAAACCCTACTGTTGTTGAAGTAACAAAAAGACCTAGGCCCGTATTTTAGTTAGTTCCCGAGATAGAAAAGAAGGATGATACCCTAGGTGCTTTTTCTCAAATTCCTAAGGGAGTTGTATATGCTGAAGACCCTAGAATGTACATCCACTGCAACATTGAAGAGTTAGGAGATGAGGAAATTAAAACCATGTATAAAACCATGATATGTGATAATACTGGCAATATAAAGGATGAACACAAGATCATTGAGACCCTAGGATTTACAAAAATCCTTAGCATTCCTGAATTTCCAAAGGATGTGATTAGGATAGTTTTAAGAAGGGTACATGGAGAATTTTTCTAGTTAGATGCAATCCATAAGATCACCAAGGAAGCTTTGAAAGCTATCATAGGGTTACTGATCACCGGTAAAAGACCAGATAAAACCAAGAAGGTTTCCAATGACCTAGTTATAGACCTAACTGGTGCAACATTTGACAAGAGGTCTCTAAGGGTTAATGATGTAAAAGATATCAATGTGAGATTCATCAATATGATATTAGGGTATAAAGCTACTCATGTTAATAGACTTAATTCAGTTTCAAGTTTATGCATTAAGAGTGCTTATGACATGGTCACAGATAATGCAAAAATTGACATATGTGAGTGGTTAAAGGATGAATTAATTGACAACCTTGGAAAGATCAAGAAGGACAAGAAAGGAACTTTTAGATTTGGAAATCTATTAGTATGTCTGATGCTATACATAACAAAACAAGTTCCTGGCATAGGTTACAAAGAACTTGGATATGACATACCGGTAGGAAAACAATTGACTGAACTATTCAATAACATGGGTGAGAACAAGGAAAACAATATTAATGACTTCTTTCAAGCATTAAAAGCCAAAATGAAGAAAAGAGTAAGGTTATCACAGAAGATTGTAGACAAATACAAAGATGATATATGCTTTGTCATCAAGAAAGATGAAATCTGGATGGAAGCGGTCATCCCAATGACAGTCTGGGTAACCGAGATGGGATATGAAACAAATGATCACATAGTTGAAACAGATGCCAAAGCACTTTTGGAAGCCCCCCAGAGAACCAAAAGAAGAAGTATTTGGTAGTGCTGAAACCATAGAAAGCCAAATTCAATCAAAGAAAAGGGCAAAAAAGGTTGAGGCAGTTGTAAGGAAAGGGTCCAGACAATCAAAATCCATTAAGGAAGATGTATTGAAGAAAACCGACATAACAGAGGATGAGTTAGGAGCTCCACAACCTAAAACTCACCTATCACCAGTAGGTACTTCTTTAGGAAGTGACATGCCTACAACTTTCAAAAGAGTTGTAAGGAAAAGAGATCCCTCACCGGCAACCACACCTTCACCTAGGAGGACAAGGCAAAAGCAACAAGCAGTGAGATCTCCAGTTAGAAAGACCACACCAAAGAAGAAACTGACACCCAAGAAGAAGAAAAGGGCAAACAAAGACTTGGCCCCTCTTGATATACTATTGAATGAAATCATAGAGGAAGGTAAACTGAAGAACATAGAGAAAATATATGACACTCTAATAGTTGATGAGAAAGAACAAGTTGGAAATAGTGTTATATTGCACATGGATATGTACAAGAAATTTTTGATGGAAGTAGTCAATGAAATACTAGATGAATTATTCAAAAGACTAGAAGCAAGAAGATAGGCAGTGATAGAATTAGATAAGAAAATAAAAATTGAGAAGTTACTTGTTGTATATCCAGTAAACTCTCCACAAGAAATTGATGATCTGATTGCAAAGGCCAACCGGTCAGTATTCTCTACTGCACACCGGCATATTTCACTAATGGCAGGAAGAGTTAATGAAGTGACAGAAGAAATAGAAGATGGATGGGATATATTCCTGGTTGAGAAAGAAAAACAAGAAGAGTACAGGAACCCTAAACCTATAAAGGTATATCAGAAAGATAGAGACAAGGCGAAAGGTAAAGTTGGTGGACCACCAAAGTATTAAGGTTAGAGACAACTTACCCCCACCTTCTTTAAATACTCCACTAGTAAAATCAACAACTACTGAAGATCAACTAGCAGCTGAGAGTATGGATGTAGAGGATAATAATTCTAATCTTGAAGTCCTATATACTATGAATGTTGATACTCAGAAAATCAACATAGTAGTAGACAAAGATACAACTGTTAAGTCAGATATGGCTAGTGAGCCTCCGGTAGCAAGGGAAATAGATAAACCGGCAGAAAATAAAGAGCAAAAGGCAGAGACTAAGACACAAACTAAGGCAATGCAACATACTAAGAAACAAACAGAGCTAAAGGCTCCAGGACAACAACAACCAGAATAGGTACATAAGGAAACAGTGCCATTGGCAACTAGTGAAGTAGGAAAACCAGTGCTTAAAGAAATGCAGACACAAACAGACCTACCAGAGGTCAATACAAGCTTGGTTACTTCCACCGGTACTCAGATTGTTGGATCATCATCAGGATATAAATCAAAAAATGTGACTGAGGTGTTATTAGATTCTATCAAGAAAATAATTGACTGCAGCTCACAAGCCTACAAAGCAATTGATGATTCCATACCAATTTTGAAGGTAATTGCTCTCGATTCTAATATAGATAACAAATATTCTTTAGGAAAATTGGACACATTGTGTAAATATATCTCAAAAAACATTGAGAAAATAAAAGAAGAGTTAGTGAAGGATAAAGTAGAAATTGAAAAACAAAAATTCTTTGATGAGCAAATAAAGAAGTGTAACAAAGATTTTGACACACTTCTACCCAAACTATGTAATTTTTTGAAAGATCACAAAAATCTATATAAAGATACCTGTAAAACAAGCTTTTTGACTGTAGATATAGAGAAGAAAATGAGAAAGGTATAGGATGAGATAAATAAACTTGCAGACAACTTTGTCAACTCACCTGATACATTATCAGTTTTTGAGGAGAAGATAACAAATTTTGAGGAAGAACTACTCAAATTGGAAAGAGAGAAAGAAAGAATAACAAATAAGGCAAAACATTTGAGATCTAAACTAAGTCCAAGATTGGACTATCTAGCATCTCTGCGGAAGGAAATTTCTGAGGCATTAATACAGGGAAGCAAAACACCGGTAGAGCATTTGCAGCATCTCATCGGTACAGTGAAGAGAACAGAGATAGAAATAAAAGATAGCAAGAAGTTTATGGATAGTATAAACTTGATTTTGGGAGACCTTTTTCAAATTATAACTACCCATCTACAAGGTTGAAACCACAAACTCTACTGACATCTTGACAATCTTTGTCATTGATGCCAAAGGGGGAGTAGTGGAATGAGAAAATTCAAATCATGGGAATCATATGCTTAGGGGGAGCACAAACATTTTGGGTAATATTTTTTGACTACACATTTTTGGATACTTATTGAAATTTCTCATGAGTGTTGCCATCAATGGCAAAGGGGGAGATTGTTGGCATGAGCACACTCCAATGAGACATTGTATGTGATTGAAGGTTTTGTCATTGATGGCAACCTTGCAATCCTATGGCACCGGCAAAGACATTATACTGGCACCAGTAGATCACACTCTACACCAGCACTCAGGACACCATCATCAGCACAGAAGAAAGGAAGTATACCAGCACATAGGTCGACAAGATTTTGTTATATTACATTTTGTTTATTATTGTAAAAATAGTGTAAGCCGACTTAGAAAATTGTAAAATGACTCTTATATATAAAAGAGATCAATGTAGACATTTTGTGATGTGGGTAGAAGCATTAAGGAAAATATTAGGCATAACTAATATGTGAAATATAGGTCAAGGGGTATATGTAAAGAATAGAGCAGGAACCAGTACTGAATCTGGCATTGAAGATGCTATTGTAAAGTAGTACAAGATATTGGATTTGTATAATCCTTATTGTAAGTGAGTGAGACTTCCCATTGAGTAGTGAGCTCTAGGCAGTTGGCCTTCCTACATGTGCAGGCCCCTATTGTAAGTAATATTCTCTTATTGGCCAGTGAGTGAATATTGTGGGTCACAAATCCCACCAAGGTTTTTCCCACACCGGGTTTCCTCGTTAACATCTTGTGTTATGGTGTATTTTTCATGTGGATGTTCTTGATTCTGTTTATTGCATTATTTCTTGCATACCGGTACACTATGTTCTGCATGTTTTAAGTTAGGAAATTCTAATCACCGGTCAGATACTAATTCACCCCCACCTCTCAGTATATGTGGGACCCCTAACAGCAGTATGTCTCACAGAATAGATGATGGTACCTTCATATGAAATACCAACTTCAGAATATGTTTGTGCAATAGTAGGACCTGAATCTCCTTGGTATCAAGAGATGTATGCATATTTACATGATCAATATATGCCACCTAACCTTTCATCTGATCAGAGAAAGACTTTCATAAGGTAGACATCTAGATATACACTGATTGTAGATACACTATATAGAAGAAGTATGGATACAAATCTACTTAGATGTCTCAATACCGATAAAGCACAACTAGCTCTATAAGAATTTCACATTGACATTTGTGGCACCCATGTTAGTGGCCTAGCTCTAGCTAAAAAACTATTGAGAACAAGCTATTACTGGCTAACAATGGAGAAATATTCATACAAATATATGCAAAAATGCAGACAATGTCAGATCTAAAGATACCTAATCCATGCACTAGCCGAGATTGGCACATACAGCTCAATCCTGCTCTATGGGCCTACATAACATGTGTACACACAACAATAGGTGCTACACTGTACTCTTTGGTATATGGTACATAAGCCATTTTGCCTATTGAAGTATAATTACCATCATTGAGGATCTCTTTAAAGAATATCATATATGAGGAAGATCACAGAGTTGTAAGGTTGCAAGAGTTGGAACTCTTGGATGAAAAGAGACAAACTACCCTGAATCACTTACAAGGTTAACATAATAGAATTCTCAAAATCTACAATAAAAGAGTGAGACCACATCACTTTGAAGTAGGAGACCTTATCTTAAAGGAAAACAAGAGGAACTTAGTGGAGTGAGAAAAGGCATTAAATTTTGAAACAAACTGGAAAGGCCCTTGTGTCATAACACGAGTGGTTGGAAATGATGCTTATCATTTAAAAACAATGGAGGGAGATCCACTCCCTGAACCCATGAACTATTAGACAATTCAAATAATCAGAAGACAACTGAGAAGGGGTGTGAATCAATTGTCACAAATTATAGGAATCATTAGAAATATAAACTTCATCCATAAAACTTGCGTACAGTTAGTAGCAACAACAACATACTTAGCTTCAACAGTAGATAAAGAAGTACATGATTGTTTCCTGCTGATCCATGAAACCAACTTCTTTCGAAGAAAGAAAGCTCCACCGAAAGTACTTTTTTGGTCATCAACATCTCCAGCCCAATTAGCATTTGTATATGCACATAAAGTAAAGTTATCATCCTTAGGGTACTATAAGCCATATTCTAATGTTCCTTGCAAGTATCTAAAATTCCTTTTCACTGCCATCTCATGATTTTCTCTAGGATCACTCTGAAATCTTGAAATAATACAAACAAAATTCATAATGTCAAGCCTAGTCTGAGTCAAATAGAGTAGATCTCCAATCATAAATTTGTATCTTGTAGGATTTATTGATTGATCAGAAGAAAATTTGAAATATTTTAATATATTTTTTTTCAGTTTTTCTATATGTTAGTAATTGTCAATTTTGAAGGCCTTCACGACATTTTCAGCCCTTGAAAGTTTGGCCTATCCTTTAGAATGTTGTCATAGGCACATTCTTGCAGGACTTTTCTCCTAACTCTTGGAGACCTTTCCAACAAGTTAAACGGCTCGTAATTTCGAGTCCTGAGCAGAAAGTTATGCCTAGTTAAAGTTAGGATAAAATTTCATATAGTTTTTTTTTAAATTTTTGTAGTTTTTAGAGTTTATTATGTAATAAAAAAATGTGAATATTGGGATTCAATTCTCAAGGATTTTTTGTGACCCTTGGAATCTCATGAACTTCTATATGTTGGATTTTTTAATAGAATAGATTGCTTTTTGGCTTGCTTCAATTCTGTGTTATCTTGTTCATCCACAATACCACATGTTCTCACTTAGGTGTTGTCATCTGAATCCATAATTCAAATCAGTGGTATCAGGGTAAGTTCACTCCTATATGTCATATCACACGCGATCAACATATCAAAGATTGGGGTTGGAAACAAGGAGTCCTTCGGACAACCTTTCTTTGAGATGCACAAGATTGTAGATGGCTAAGTTGCAGACCGATGATGACATTAAAGCATTGGTTGGAGATGCATTAACAAAACAACAAGAAGAAATGATGGAGCAGTTCAAAAAGATGTTGGAAAGTTGCGGGTCACCTACAAACCCACCATTCACAGGGTATAAACCATTCAAGGTGCAAGTAAATTTTGATATACCCACCTTTCAAGGGAAGATTTATGTAGATGTCGTTGATGACTGGGTTTCAAAACTAGAAAGGTATTTCTCTATCAACCAGCTCCCAGATGAAGAGAAAATAACTTTCACTCTTCTCAAAGCTCAAAATCATGTGGAAGATTCTTGGGAAGCAAAGTTAGCAACCAAGGAAGCAGAAATGGGCACTACGTTCATCTTTGATCAAAAAACCACATGGGGAGAGTTCATGGAGCACATAAAGGAACAATATTTTCCTGTAGATACATATGAACAAAAATATATGCAGTGGCAATTGCTTTGATAGAAAAAAGACCAAACTATTCAAGAATATACTAATTTGTTCCATGATTTAACAACAAAACTTGGCATCAAAGATTGTGAGAAGCACCGGGTTTTAAAATATCAGAGTGGAATCCATAGGTATATTCAAACTGAAATTGAATTCCTGAACATAGAAACTTTACCTAGTGCATATAAATTTGCAACAAAAATTGAGGAGAAATTCAAATAGAAAGGAAGGAAGGATAACTTTGCAAATAACATATGGAAGAAGGAACGTAGCAAAACTACGTGGAAACAAACCTCTAAGGAATCTTCTCCCAATTCACCAACAAAAAAGGCATGGGGTATGAAGAAGACACAAGAGATCAATATGTGGTGTGAATTTCATAAGAGTCCCTCTCACAACACAAAAGATTACAGAACCATAAAAAGTTTAATGATGGAGACACATGAGGACAAGGAAGAACCTCAGGTGGCAGAATCTTGCCCAAAACAAAGTCATGAATAGGTCATTGAGGCTGATCCATATGAAATGGTAGCTACTACGAAGGTATTGCCCCAAGAGGATGACGAGAGATTGTTTCACTCACAGATGTGGGTTGGAGGAAAAGGCCTGCACTTTATTATTGATAGTGGAAGTAAAAAGAACCTAATATCAACAGAGACCGTGAAAAGATTGAATTTGAAAACAACAGCACATCCGCAACCCTATTCTATGGGGTGGGTAAGTCAAGGGAGAGATATCCAAGTGCACCAGCAGTGTCACATTTCCTAATCTATAAAGCCTTTCAAAGATGAAGTAATCTATGATGTGGCTCCTTTAGATGTTTGTGTTGTTTTTTTGGGACATCCATATATGTACCAGTGCCATGGTGTCTATGAATCCAGACCTCACAGCATGAAAATCAGATTAGGTGAGTAGAAATACCGAATACCAGAGGTAAGCCCTACATACACTACCTCTTTGATTAGTGCTAAGCAATGTAGGAGGTTGGTTGCCAAAACAAGAACATTCATATTATTTATGATTCATTCTGAAGAAGAAAGGAAGTTTGTATATAACTCTAATACCATCACAAACATGACAACATAGTAGAAAAGATCAATGGATCAAATTTTGATAAAATATGAGAATTTGTTTAAGTTGCCAACTGGGTACATACACACTACCAAGTAAGATACACTATTGATTTGATACCAAGAACTCCATTGCCTAATGAACCAGTCTATCGTACATCAGTATTAGAAAATGATGAAATTAAGAGGCAAGTACAAGAATTGATTGAGAAAGGACATATTCGTGCAAGTGCATCACCCTGTGGCAGTCACATTGTTTTGGCTAAGAAAAAGGATGGAACTTGGAGACTTTGTATTGACTATAGGGCCATGAACAAAATTTCAGTCAAAAATAGGTATCCACTTCCCTGGATAGACAACCTCTTGGACCATATTAAAAGGGCCCGATTCTTCACAAAAATTGATTT
Organism: Cryptomeria japonica; assembly: GCF_030272615.1. Classification (NCBI taxonomy): domain Eukaryota; kingdom Viridiplantae; phylum Streptophyta; class Pinopsida; order Cupressales; family Cupressaceae; genus Cryptomeria; species Cryptomeria japonica. Next base: position 720,678,684 of record NC_081411.1, on the reverse strand, counting down.
GAAATCGGGATACCATCAAGTACCAATTGACTTAGCTGATGTGTGGAAGACAACTTTTAGATCTAAATAGGGATTGTTTTAGTGGCTAGTGATGCCTTTTGGTCCAAAAAATGCTCTAGCGATGTTCATGAGAATGATGAATGATGTACTCAGACCATTCACTGATTCTTTCATGGTGGTATATCTAGATGACATACTCATCTTCAACAAAACTTGGGATGAACATTTTCAACATGTGGAAAACATTCTCTCAACTTTACAAGATCATGGGCTCTATGAAAACAAAGAAAAGTTCTCCTTTGGTATGCAGAGTATCGGATACTTGGGATATGTTATTGAGAGTGAGGGTGTCCATGTTGACCCAGAAAAGATACAAGTAATTAAGGATTGGCCATCTCCTAGAAATCTCATAGAGTTACGAAGTTTCCTTGGATTGGCAAACTTTTATCACAGATTTGTGTTGGGATTTTCCCATTTGTCTTGGCCTCAAAATTAGTCATTGCAAGGAGGAACACATGCAAATTTTAAATCAACAAGTTCTCAACAAAAAGCATTCGAGGAGTTAAAACAAAGATTATGTTCTACACCAGTTTTATCTCTTCCTGACCTACAACAGTCATTTGAAATACAAAGTGATGCATCAGAATTTGCCTTGGGAGCTTTTCTTATGCAACATGGTCGCCCAGTTGCATATCATAGTCAGACTTTTTTTGATACAATGCATCGGTATGCCACTTACGACAAGGAACTGTATGCTATTGTTCAATCCTATAAGTAGTGGAAACATTATATTTTGGGTAAGGAGACAGTCATCCACACAAATCACAAACCTCTTCAATTCTTGCAAACACAAGGGAAGTTGCAGAATGATCGACACCAATGATGGTCAGCCTATCTACAATAATTTCATCTCAATATTCACCATAAGAAGGGAAGCACTAACAAAGTAGCAGATTATTTGAGTGGGCCTCCGATTACAGCTATCAATATGGTATTGGACTCATGTGGTCATCAAACTGAAGCCTAGGCTTTCTTGTATGAGAATGATGTTGAATTTACAAATGTTTATAATCAATTGGTGAAGGGACATCAAGTGAATGATTTCTATTTGTGAGATGGAATGCTTTGTCACCTTGGCCAAATTTGTATGCCCAATGCAGAATGCAAAAAGCTGATATGGGAGGCTCACTATAGTAAGGTTGCTGGTCACTTTGGCATAGGTAAGACTACTCCTATACTTCTGTCATGCCCAAACTTTTGGGCAAAAACCCAAACAACAAATTTTTTTAATACACTTAATTATATGCAACCTATGCTTAATTAGATGTGACAACTTAACCAGTTGTTCCAAGCGGAATCCTAAATTATAATAAAACATTTTTCTAACGTGAGCGTTGAATAGAACAATTTTATCTAGAAGCCTTAGGTTTCTATAAAACTCGTATACGACAAAGTTAGGATATTCCTATCATAACGAATTACGATAACTCCTATAATCAAACATAACAATATAATTTTATAAGGACAATAATAAATTCACATCGAATGTCCCTTTTATTACAGTTGCAAATTATAATTCTTAATTAGATCGACTTCTATTAAATAGGCATTAATATAATTACTTGATTCAATAATAATTATTTCTCCTAACAAGTTTCCTCCATCCGTGATAATACATCCTTCCTTTATAACTTGATTAAATCTTGCATCTATAAATTATTTATCAATATGATTTTAACGTAATAATACTAATAAATCGAGCAATTGAAAATTGAAGTGTCAAACATTAAAATCTCAATTTCTTTATGTAGTATAAGGTTCCATCTAGGCTAAATGAGTTCGCAAGATCAAGGTCTTGGACTTATTTTCGAATATGTATAATTCCACCACGATATCCTCTTCCAAAGAATTTAGTCTATTTAATAAATAAATTAATTCATTTAAT